>NC_066582.1:412867673-413142673 GCF_024323335.1 Lathyrus oleraceus | reverse complement strand
TAGAAAATCATTTCCCCAACCAAGACTTTACTTATTTCAGGGTAGGGACATCGTTTCCAATGAGTAATATGTCATCTACATATAATACCAGGAAAACGATCATGCTCCCACTAACCTTCTTGTAGACACAAGGCTCATCTTCGTTCATGATGAATCCATATTGTTTTACTGTTTCATCAAAACGAAGATTCCAGTTTCTGGAAGCTTGCTTCAATCCATAGATTGATCTTTAAAACTTACATATCTTTTGGGCTTCTTCTGGTATGTCAAATCCTTCAGGTTGTGTCATGTACACATCCTCAAGAAGATTCCCATTAAGGAAAATAGTTTTGACATCCATCTGCCATATTTCATAATCATGATATGCAGCGATAGCAAGTAAAATCCGAACAGATTTAAGCATTGCAACTGGTGAAAAGGTTTCATCATAGTCAACCCCATGAATTTGTTTATATCATTTTGCAACCAGTCTTGCCTTATAGGTATGTACCTTACCATCCATGTCAGTCTTCTTTTTGAAGACCCACTTGCATCCTATAGGGTTAACTGCTACAGGAGGCTCTACCAAGGTCCAAACTTGGTTTGTGTACATGGAATCCATTTCAGATTTCATGGCTTCTAGCCACTTCTCAGGCTCGGGACCAGTTATGACCTCTTGGTAGGTCACAGGCTCATCTTGATCCATGAGTAATATATCACCTTGATCAGTTATGAGATACCCATATCTCTCAGGTAGGTGACGTATCCTGCTTGACCTACGTTGGTCTTATTCTACTTGAGCAGGTTGCTCTTCCACACCTACTTGTGTTTCCTGCTCTAATTCCTCCATAGGTGTATCAATGCTTTGTGATTCTTGAATTTCTTCAAGCTCTACTTTCCTCCCACTTATTCCTTTAGAAATAAAATCCTTTTCTAGGAAAACTCTAGTTCGAGCGACAAACACTTTGCCCTCAGAAGGATTGTAGAAGTAATACCCTCTTGTTTCTTTAGGATACCCCACAAATAAGCATTTGTCAGATTTGGGCTCAAGCTTAGTTGAAATTTGTCGTTTCACATAAACTTCGCAACCCCAAATCTTCATGTAAGATATATGTGGTTTCTTACCACTCCATATCTCATATGGTGTCTTCTCAACCTTTTTGGATGGAACACGGTTAAGTGTGTAAGCTATTGTCAATAGTGTATGTCCCCAAAAGGAGTTCGGAAGATCGGCATGACTCATCATGGATAGGACCATGTCTAACAAGGTTCGATTTCTTCTCTCAGATACACCATTTCATTGGGGAGTTCCAGGAGGAGTAAGTTGGGATAGAATCCCACACTCTTTCAGATGGTCATCAAACTCTAGGCTTAAATACTCACCACCTCGATCTGATCGAAGAGTTTTAATATTCTTACCTAGTTGGTTTTGTACTTCATTCTTGAATTCCTTGAACTTTTCAAAGGACCCTGATTTGTGTTTCATTAAATACACATAACCATATCTACTGAAATCATCAGTAAATGTGATGAAGTACTGAAAACCTCCTTTGGCTGGTATGTTCAGTGGTCCACACACATCAGTATGTATGAGGCCAAAAGATCATTAGCTCTTTCACCTGTTCCTGTGAATGGAGACTTTGTCATCTTTCCAATTAAACAAGATCTGCATGTCTCATATGATTCATAATCAAAAGAGTCCAAGAGTCTATCTTTATGGAGTTTGGAAATGCGTTTCTCATTTATGTGGCCTAATCGACAATGCCAAAGGTAAGTTGGATTTAACTCATTAGGTTTCATCCTTTTAGTATTAATGTTATAAATAGGCATTTCAAGATCAAGGACATATAGTCCATTGTTCATTTGTGTAGTAGTATAAAATATATCATTCAAATAAATTGAGCAACAATTGTTCTTTATTATAAATG
Source organism: Lathyrus oleraceus (assembly GCF_024323335.1). Classification (NCBI taxonomy): domain Eukaryota; kingdom Viridiplantae; phylum Streptophyta; class Magnoliopsida; order Fabales; family Fabaceae; genus Lathyrus; species Lathyrus oleraceus. Next base: position 413,140,766 of record NC_066582.1, on the reverse strand, counting down.
AAAAACCAAACTTGTCCAAACAAGAAACATAAATAATATTCCTGCTAATTGCAGGTACATAATAACAGTTCTCTAACTGAATTATTAAACCACTAGGTAAAGTCAATACATAAGGTCCTACGGCTAAAGCAGTAACCTTTGCTCCATTGCTAACTCGTAGGTCAACTTCACCTTTTGCCAAATCTCTACTCCTTTTTAGCCCCTGCACATTGGTACAAATGTGAGAACCGCATCCAATATATAATACCCATGATGCAGAAGTAGATAAATTAATTTCAATAACAAAAATACCTGAAGTTGAAATCTCTACTCCATTCTTCTTATCTTCTAGGTACTTTGGGCAATTTCTCTTCCAGTGTCCGGTATTACCGCAATGGAAGCGGGTGCCTTTCTTTGCTATGCCTCCACTAGGCTTCAAAGCTGCAACAGTGGGGTTGGATTTGGCAACTTCCTTGCCTTTCCCTTTATCACCCTGCTTGGTGGGTCTTTTGTTCTGTCTCTTTCCATTTCCGATCATCAGAATGGACTTCCCTTTTGACTTCAGATTCTGCTCAGCAGTTCTTAACATGGGTAGTAGTTCAGGAAGAGATTTTTCCATATAATTCATATTGAAATGTAGGACAAATTGACTGAATCTATCTAGCAACGATTGCAAGATCAAATCAGTCGCAAGTTCCTTTCTGAGGGGAAAACCTAACCTCTCAAGGTTTTCCACATACCCAATCATCTTGAGCACATGGGGACCTACAGGGGCTCCCTCGGCTAACTTTCCTTGAAAAAGGGCTTTTGAAACTTCAAACCTTTCATGCCTTGCTTGCTCTTGATAGAGCATCTTCAGATGTTCGATCATATCGAACACTGCCCTTTTCTCATGTTGCTTTTGCAACTCTGAGTTCATGGTAGCTAGCATGCGACAAGCAGTTTCATTGGCATCATCGACATGCTTCTTATAAGCATCTCTTTCTGCCTTAGGTGCAGAACTAGGAGGTTACTCTTCAGGAACAGGTTTCTCCAAGACATACATCTTTCTATCATGTTTGAGGACAATCCTCAGATTTCGGTGCTAATCCAGAAAATTTGTCCCAGACAATTTTTCCTTGTCAAGGATTGATCGCAAAATGTTATTAGGTTTGTTGTCATGGTAATCTACATGAAAATAATGAAAATATAAGTATCAATAACATATTTAATTAGGCCTTTAATTAAATATGCTCCCACTATTTTACTCAAAAATAAATGTCCCTCACCATTTGATTCGGAAAATCCCGTTGGAAGATTATCTAGTGGGTCGAGATCCACATTTCACTTTGTTTTAAGTCCGCGTAGGCGGATTACACAAAACTAGGTTATTTAGGTAAGAACTCCTTCCAATTGTATCTAATACAACTCTCAAATATTTTAGTTGGGTGAATAACTCCTTATTCCAATCCATCACATGGATCATTTCCAACTCTTGCTTCTAAACATATATAATCTTATTATAAATTGTTTAGTTAAGTTTGACCCATTGTTTTAGCAATTGGATATTACAATTATCCCATCACACCTTACTAATATAGACCATGCACCTCATGTAGGCGAAACCTACATTATCCGATACTAGTCTTGATGAGTGCTAAAACTTGGAAAGCATAAACTTAATATTTAATTTGAGGGAATTTGCAATTATTCTGATCTCGTCGGCTTATTTATCATATAAATTGTCTCTCACATGCATCAACATACATTCATATGCATCAACATACATAATGAAACAGTTATGGCCCCTAGCACAATTGTTCTCCCAAGCCAATGAGAGAACCTAAGCTAACCTAATAACGATCTAAGCTTCTCCAAGCAAGATCTTCAAGGTTGTCCTCCTTTGATATTGAATTCTTCTCTTTCTTCATAATATTACATTACATAAAAGAAACTCGTTTTACATACGAGGGAGTGAGATGGGAAAAGAAGTTACATTAAGAGATTAAAAGAGAGGCACGACACGCAAGTCGTATTTTAAAAACCCAAAACAAAATAAAGGAAAACTAAGGCCATAATCGATCACCACAAGACAATAATAATAAACAAACTATTATTATTAATTTTAATTCTTTTAATTAATTAAAACCAAATTAAATTTCGGCGACCGATCACAACTCTTGCGCAGTCACAACCCTAATCACATAACTCTTTGACAACACAACCCTTGTGCCGTCATTAACCCTAATGCACCAATTTCAGACCGTCAAACACACCTCGATTGTTGATTCAGTATGATTGATCAACACGTCATTGCTTCACCATACTAATGTCGGATCAAGAAGCAAACGACCCTTGATCGCTCAAAGGAAAACAACCATTAAGTGTTTGAATGAATGAAACAGAAACAATATATCATATATACCGTATTTTGCATAAGGATTACTTATATCATATATATAACTTGATCGATCTCAATTGTGTAACCTATGGACGATCGATGTATCACTGCTTCACGATACTAATGTCGGATTCCGAAGCATAGTCAACATCAATCATCCAAATCATACACACATGATGCCAAATTTAATTACTCGTTTATTCTTTGATTCATTCTGTCTTTTAATTGTATTAATACAGAAAATACAGAAAATAAACAGCTATCAGATGCATGGTTTCGTAAGTGGCTCTGATATCACTAAAGGAGAAGAACGATCCAAAATGCAGTGGAATTTAAAATTTCTCCTTTAGTGATCCTTACGAATGGGCATGATCAGGGATAGAATCGTTACCTCTTGTGGCGATTGTAACCTTTGATGCAGATCTACGGAGCGATCACGAATGTTGAACGATGACAACGCCTCTACTCAGTCCACACGAACGGATTCATTCAATCTCAGTGCTAGCTGCTACGAATGAAGGCTTTGAGTGTGTGTGTGTGTGTGTGTGTGTGAGAGAGAGAGAGAGAGAGAGAGAGAGAGAGAGAGAGAGAGAGAGAGAGAGAGAGAGAGAAACGAAATTGCAACTGCACAAATGCTTCTAGACAAGGGTTCTATTTATAGAACCACTTGTGTGGGCTGCAAGCTAAAAAAAGCTCACTCAAGTGTATGTGGCCCATATCTTATAGTATGCCAAAATCACTTAAACGTGTGGTACCTTACCATATTTCGTATTCTACTTAAGTACACCGTACCTTACGATGTTCTACAATTCACTTAAGTGCATTGTACATTACGATATTCCTTAGTTACTATATCTCTCATCAATCCGTCCTTTTGTGTGTGACCCTGTAGGTTTTCACGGCATTGACAATTATATTAAATCACGTATTTAACATAATAAACAGTGAGCGGTATCTAGCAACACATCACTGCTACCCAAGACACAAAAATGTCATGTGATCTGAAAAATCCTTTTGTGATAATACTTATGTGTACAATTACCCTTTTGCCCTTATGTCTATATTGAACACAAGGCATAGAATGTGTCATCCTTGTCCAGTTCAATATTGGGCCCATAGACATTTATCCTGTTATGTAGGATGGACAAATTTCATCTAGGTCACTCATGTCCCTTAGCATGCTTCGTGGAGTACCCATCAACTGTCTTTATGGTCATCCAGTTACGGACAATGTTTGATCAGCAATAAGGCACTCGATTCTACATCTAGGGCCCATAGTGGTTTCAGATCGAAGGGTGGTATACACCATTATCACCATGAGAATAACTTATGACACTTTGCATAATATTCTATATAGTATTCTCATAGCGGGTCAATCCAGTATAAATATCACTCTTAATATTCATACCTATGTTTAAGACTTGATAACTCCTTATCCATGATCCATGAGATATGATCATCAGTCTGTATACATAATAGTCTTAATGCTTTAATGTTATCCCACTTCACAATAAAGCTCGACTATGGATACTTTAAGAATAATGTCCTTATGTTTAATGTGATCTCATGATTAAGTCACACTTGATACATTAAACGAACTATCTATTCTAGGGACTTTATTAGACAAACATAATAAAGAAAAAACCTTTTATTATTAATAAATAATTCGATACAAGTAACAAAATTATTGGCCTCTAGAGGACTCTCAGGAGGAAACTCTTGGGGATTATCTTTAAACTTTTCTCTCTTTAGTTTCTATTTATTAATTCTATTTCCTCGTGCATCTTTCCTCATCACCGTCTCTCTTCTATCCTCTATCATAAACATTTTCAAAAATTAAATGGTTTTTATAAATTAATTACGAATTTTAAATATCATAAATCACCCTGTCTTGTGTTTATTGTCACTTGGTCCACATACACACACATACACATACACACACATACACACACACACACACACACATACACACACACACACACATACACACACACACACACACACACACACACACACACACACATACGTGCACACACTCACATACATAGACACAAACACACACAGACACACACACACACACACACATGTACACATACACACACATGCACACACTCACATACACAAACACAAACATACACAGGCACAAACACACACTCACACACATGTACACACACACACACATACATGTGCATACACGCACGCACGTGCATACACGTACACACACACATAGACACACACACACACACATACAAACACGTGCATACACACACACACACGCGCGCACACACACACACACACACACACACACACACACACACTCACACAAAAGTTTTCAAAACCCTTTTTATTTCATTAAACTTCTTGAAAATTTATCAAGGATTGCATGGAATTGACCAAGAAGTATTTTTAATCAATTGAGAAAGTTTTTACACTATCTAATCGATTAAGGAATTGCTCCAATTGATTAGAGTAAGGTAAATGACCTATTAATCAATTAGAAAAACTTTTAAGCTATTAAACCATAAAGTCATTTTAGGGTTTCCTTTTTTGGATTAAGGTTGTCGTATTTGGAAAGTCCTTAATCAATTGCTAGCTATGGTTAATGGATTAATGACCCACAAGTCATTTCTTTTTTAAGCCAGATATTTTCCTATATAAAGGATATTTTGCCTAATTTCATAGTGGAACTCTCAGGATGAAACTCTTGGGGACAAAAGTATGTCAAGTGGTTAAGTCGAACCTATATAAATCTATGGTGTACTATCTTTAAACTTTTCTCTTTTTAGTTTCTATTTATTAATTATATTTCCTCATGCATCTTTCCTCATCACTGTCTCTCTTCTATCCTCTATCATAAACCTTTTCAAAAATTAAAAGGTTTTTATAAATTAATTACGAATTTTATATATCATAATTCACCCCATCTTGTGTTTATTGTCACTTGGTCAACATAATGGCCGACAAGAGTTGGAAAGAATATTGAGAACCCTACTCTTAGACATGCAGAACAACAAGACGATTAGATTCGTTTGTCTTTCTCATGATGTTTTTAATCATCACTCTATTTAATAACAAAGTTTAATAAAACCTATAACATCAGGAAATCAAGCATATACACCATATGTAAGACATGATATCAGACAAGCCTATCCAACAAACAAAACAATATGCTTTAAATCACTTTTTCCTTACATGCTTTATGCTTTAGGGACTATGAACTGATATACTTTAAATCGCTCGCTTTTACAGACCTTGCGATTGAAGGACTATGAATCAATATACTTTAAACCACCTCGCTCTTATAGGCCTTATGCTTGAAGTACTATGAACTCTTATGTCTATAAAGACACAAGCCTAATTAACATCACTATACTTCAACCTCATTTATAAGAATTTTTTTACTATTTAGGTATATTGAATAACTAATGTATCTGAACAATATATAGATCAAATACATTAGTTATTCAATGAATTAAAAAACTTTTTTTTTATATAAAATACTTGTGTTAATATGCTATCTTAAAAGCAATACTTGTAAACACACACTTGTAAATCCCAAAGTTGTTTGAGTGGTTTCCTTGACTAGGTTTTTGTCAGATAAACTCAAGAAGACAAAGAAGGTTTGTCTTTATGGTGTCTATAATCATTTACGGTTATAATGGATTAAGTCCTTGTTGAGAATAAAAAATCACCTTGGTAGGGTGGACTGGAGGTACTTTCGTTAACAATGAACCAGTATAAAAATAACTTAGTTATTTTTCTTGTTCATGTTATTGTTTGATTGAGTTGGTTTTAAAAAATCTTTTATTTTTAGAAACCCAATCCAAACCCCCCTTTATTATGTTTCTTGCCACCTTCAATTGGTACCAGAGCTCTAGTCCTGATCTTGATAAGATTATCAAACACTTAACAGTGTCAGATAAAGATCAAGTTTGAAACATAATGATTGCTCTTCCACCACCAGTTTCTCAAACAAATGATAGATACAATTACAGTGCTAAACCTCCTATTTTTTGTGGAGACAAATTTGACTATTGGAAGGATAAAATATAGAGCTTTTTCTAGGTCACAATATTGATCTATGGGATATGGTAGTTGATGGCTATGAACACCCAGTAGATTTGTCTCTCAAAATCATTTCTTTAGAATGTGAAGATCTCTGTTTGTGCCTTCTCAAAGGAGTCTGAGCTCAACAACTTTTAGTTGAGGAGCTTCAGAGTCTTTTGCTTTAGTTTCTTTAGCTTCTGAAGTCTTTCCTTCATAACCTGAATAAATGATATTCAGATCTGCAATTTTCTCAACTAACTTTGACTTTTCAGAGTCAGTCATCGAATCTGACATGTATTGATTCTTCAACAATTTGTGTCTCAGTGTTGTATACTCTATAGCCTTTTAAGTGTTCAGAGTATCCTAACATGATACACTCATGTGCATTATAATTAACAAGTTTACGCTTTTCACCTATTTACAAAAAAATTGCCTCCATGAGAGATTTCACTATTCTGGATAAGAAAATACCAAGTCAACATCGCTATCAAAATTATTACTAGAGAGGCATTTTTAACTTACAAATACTTTTTCTTAACAAACCTTTGTTCTTCTTAACAATCAACCCGCATTGAACTCGTTAAGCACCGAGTTCATAACCTACGTCTCTTAGAATCCATTTCACGTGTAATCACATTCCCACTCACATCACACTCCTTAATTAAAAACCATGGATAAAAAATAAAGGAAATGAAAGGGCACCAAAAAGAATTAAAAAAAGATACCTAAATTAGGGCTTCATGGTTGATTGGACGACAAACGGGTAAATGAAAGCAGCTGAGGGAACAAGAAAATATGTTAATGGAGAAAATACTTTGTCTATAAGGAACAATGATAAAATAAAAATGAAGGGCCTAGTCTTTATAAATGAAATCACTTTAGCTTGAATGTGTCGATTTATGTTCTTGTAAGTTATATCCGTCAGTTGGTTATATGACAAAAACCGAAGAAGTAACTTTAAAGATAACAACTCCCTAAAAATGACCTTTGGATGTTAAGAGTTCTCAATGAAATAAGGAGTTACCTTCAATTGTCAAGTAAAACTTGTGATGATGGCACCTAAATAAGAAGCCTCGTCAATCATAAGATTCAAGTTGAAGTTGAAGTTCTAAGTTCTTGTTGTATAAAGCAAGGGAAATTAAAGATCTGAAGTTGTGAAAGTATGAAAGCTCACATGATACTGCATTTAGTATCTTAAAGTGATCCATTAAAATGTAAAAGGTCAAGAGTAAGTCTTGTGTGTCAAGGCAATCACAAAGACACACACACACACACACACACACACACACACACACTCACACGCACACACACATGCACAGACACACACACACACACACACACAAACACAAACACAGACACAAACACACATACACATACACACAGGCACACACAAATGCGCACACACACACATGCACACATACACACGTACACACACATACACACACACATGCACACACACACATACATATACATACACACACTCACATACACATACACAGACACATACATATACACACACATACACGGACACACACACACACACACACATATACACACACACGCACACACACATACACACACACGTGCATAAACACACACACGCACACACACACACACACATACACACACACACACACAAAACACATACGTACACGCACACACACACAAGTTTTCAAAACCCTTTCTATTTCATAAAACTTCTTGAAAATTTATCAAGGATTGCATGGAATTGATCAAGCAGTATTTTTAATCAATTGAGAAAGTTTTTACACTATCTAATCGATTAAGGACTTTCTCCAATTGATTAGAGTGAGGTAAATGACCTCTTAATCAATTAGAAAAACTTTTAATCTATTAAACCATAAAGCCATTTTAGGGTTTCATTTTTTGGATTAAGGTTGTCGTATTTGGAAAGTCCTTAATCAATTGCTAGCTATGGTTAATGGATTAATGACCCACACATCATTTCTTTTTTAAGCCAGATATTTTCCTATATAAAGGATATTTCTCCTAATTTCATAGTGGAACTCTCAGGAGGAAACTCTTTGGGACTATCTTTAAACTTTTCTCTCTTTCGTTTCTATTTATTAATTCTATTTCCTCGTGCATCTTTCCTCATCACCGTCTCTCTTCTATCCTCTATCATAAACATTTTCAAAAATTAAAAGGTTTTTATAAATTAATTACAAATTTTAAATATCATAATTCACCCCGTCTTGTGTTTATTGTCACTTGGTCAACATATACACACATACACAGACACACACACATACACATAGACACACACACACACACACACACACACGCATACATACACACACACACACACACACACACGTGCACACACTCACATACACAGACATAAACACAAACACACACAGACATAGACACACACGCACACACATGTACACATACACATGCACACACTCACATACACACACACAAACACACACACATACACATGTACGCACACACACACACACGTGCATACACGTACATACACGCATATACACACACACACACACACACACATACAACACATGTGCATACACACACGGCGCACACGTGCGCACACACACACACACACACACACACGTGCGCACCTGCACACACTTACGCAAAAGTTTTCAAAACCCTTTTTATTTCATAAAACTTCTTGAAAATTTATCAAGGATTGCATGGAATTGATCAAGAAGTATTTTTAATCAATTGAGAAAGTTTTTACACTATCTAATCGATTAAGGAATCGCTCCAATTGATTAGAGTAAGGTAAATGACCTCTTAATCAATTAGAAAAACTTTTAAGCTATTAAACCATAAAGTCATTTTAGGGTTTCCTTTTTTGGATTAAGGTTGTCGTATTTGGAAAGTCCTTAATCAATTGCTAGCTATGGTTAATGGATTAATGACCCACACATCATTTCTTTTTTAAGCCAAATATTTTCCTATATAAAGGATATTTCTCCTAATTTCATAGTGGAACTCTCAGGAGGAAACTCTTGAGGACAAGAGTATGTCAAGTGGTTGAGTCGAACCTATATAAATCTCAGGTGTACTATCTTTAAACTTTTCTCTCTTTAGTTTCTATTTATTAATTCTATTTCCTCGTGTACTTTCCTCATCACTGTCTCTCTTCTATCCTCTATCATAAACCTTTTCAAAAATTAAAAGGTTTTTATAAATTAATTATGAATTTTATATATCATAATTCACCCCGTCTTGTGTTTATTGTCACTTGGTCAACATAGTGGCCGACAAGAGCTGGAAAGAATATTGAGAACCCTACTCTTAGGCATGCATAACAACAAGATGATTAGATTCGTTTGTCTTTCTCATGATGTTTTTAATCATCACTCTATTTAATAATGAGGTTTAATAAAACCCGTAACATCAGGAAATCAAGCATATACACCATATGTAAGACATGATATCAGACAAGCCTATCCAACAAACAAAACAATATGCTTTAAATCACTTTTCCCTTACAGGCTTTATGCTTTAGGGACTATGAAATGATATACTGTAAATCGCTCGCTTTTACAGACCTTGCGATTGAAGGACTATAAGTCAATATACTTTAAACCACCTCGCTCTTATAGGCCTTATGCTTGAAGTACTATGAACTCTTATGTCTATAAAGACACAAGCCTAATTAACATCTGTATACTTCAACCTCATTTATAAGAAATTTTTTACTATTTAGGTATATTGAATAACTAATGTATCTGAACAATATATAGATCAAATATATTAGTTATTCAATGAATTAAAAAACTTTTTTTTTATAAATAAGATCAGATAAAATATGTTATAGTTGAGTTCAATAAACTTAAAGTTAAATCTTTTGTGAAAATATTTATTTATATTTATACCTAACATAAACAAATTATTTATATTTATAAAACAATAACTTAAAAAATAAATTAATTAAAAGTTAGAAAAAAAAACAGTTTTCATTCGAGTGCTCCTTGGATTTGATTCGATTCCGCAGTTGACCACTGTCTTTACTCTCCAATCATTGGCACACATGTCACTCTTTAATAACCGGACTCCAAACCATCATTTCATTCCACTTTAACATCTCAATACAAGTCCAACCACACCGTCAACCGGTTCAACCCGTCCCCTCTCGTACCCAATCCTTTCTCAAACCACCCCTTCCCTCCACCAATCCACCCGGTTTCCAGTTACCCACTCCAAGACTTCATTTGGACTTCATTTCGCCTCCATTTCAACTCACATTTCACTCCCATTTCTTCTCAAATAAATTCCCCCGAAATTCTCCTCCATTTCCATTTCATTTCAATAACCGAAACTAATCTCTCTCTCATGTTTCCACGCTATCATCGATGGAGATTGAAGCAAAACCCTTCCATGTTTCAGATCTCATTGTTTCGTAAAGTATAACACTCTTCACATTTCCATTCAAAGCTATTTCAGTTTCTGAAGACACTCGTCACCGGTGAGAAATTGACGCTTTCAGAAATCTCAATTTCGTGCTATTTTTACTTTTCTATTTTTCCGAATTCGCTTGATCATCGCTAAAATCACTTTTACTTAATCTAAAATCTTCTGCTGATTCCCGATGTTTCTAATTTTTGTTTTTGATAGTATTTGCTTGTCGAAATTAAGAGTTATATTTAGGGTTAACTATTTTGTAAAATTTGGGAGAAGAAGTTTTATTTATTTATATTATTGTAAGCTATAGATTAGTAATTTCTAAAAAGGCTAACTACAAATTGATTGTAAAATCACTTTTTTTAGGCTTAGTGTGTGTTTGGTTTTAGGATGACGAGAATTGATTTTGTAGAATTAATTCTGTTAAGAGTGAGTTGAATGTAGAGTGGTTTATGTTTGGATACATTTTATGTTAGAATTTATGTTTGTAAAACGGAGTTGAAGGACAAATTTCTGTATAACAATCATGTTTAAACTAAGTGTATGTTTGATTTAGTTTTGGAAGAGTAAAAAAAAGCAAGGTGTAGAATTGATTTTGAGGTGTTTGGTTCTTGTAGAGTAGAATTGATTTTGAGGTGTTTGGTTCTTGTAGAGTAGAATTGATTCTGCCTCCAAAATTGATTCTACTTGAAGCAAGAATTTGTAAAGGCGATTTCTACATTGAAAATTACTTTTCAACTCACTTCTACATAAGTCACTTTACCTTCAACTCACTTTTAACTAAAATCTTTTTTTTACAGCAGAATCAAACACTTGCTAAAGCAACAAATTCTAGCTTCAACTAGAATCAATTTTAGAAGCAAAATCAATTCTACTTTTAAGAAAACAAACATGTCAAAATCAATTTTACACTTCTAGAATTGTTTTTGGCCCTTCCAAAATAGAAACCAAACATATACTTATACTTAGATGAAGAGGTTCCTAATTTTATTTTATGATGGTTTGTGTCCAGTTAACTGAAGCACGTGTGGTGGCTCGGAGAAATCAAAATCTAGGTTTTCAATTTCATGTTTTGTCAGCTGTAGAAGTTTCAATTTTCAACTAGCGAGGAGGATATGAAAACATTAACTGTCAATACTGAGCATTCTTTTTCCAGTTTACTGGAATTTGCTTCTAACGATGATATTGAAGGATTTAAGCTGCTTTTAGATAAAGAAGGGGCTTCTTCAATTAATGAGGTAGGGATTTGGTACGGTCGGCAAAATGGGTCTAAGAAGATTGTTATGGATTATAAAACTCCTTTGATGGTTGCTGCTGCTTATGGTAGTATTGATGTTATGAAGCTTATACTCTCGTATCCGGAAGCTGATGTGAATTTTGCTTGTGGGGTGAATAAAAGCACTGCCCTTCACTGTGCTGCTTCTGGTGGGTCTGTTAATGTTGTTGATGCTGTTAGGCTTCTTATAACGGCGGGTGCCCATGTTAGTTGTGTTGATGCCGATGGTAATCTTCCTTTTGATGTCATTGTTGTTCCTCCCAAGCTGCAAAGAATTAAAGCAGTTCTCGAGGAACTTCTTTTGGATAATGGTTCTGATAACGGATCTGTTGGTGAGTTCTTTGGTCCGGTGTCTGTTGATGCTTCTAGTCTTGGTTCGCTTGAAAATGAGATGCCGTTGCCATACTCTCCTTCAGTGTCACCACCTTCTCCTGTGGCGAATTTGAAGTTTACTGAGAAGAAAGAGTATATAGTTGATCCATCAATTCCTGATATAAACAACAGCATATATGCAAGTGATGAATTTCGGATGTTTTCTTTCAAGGTCCGTCCTTGTTCTCGTGCGTATTCTCATGATTGGACTGAGTGTCCGTTTGTTCATCCAGGAGAGAATGCTCGGAGGAGAGACCCTAGGAAGTTTCATTACAGCTGCGTGCCTTGCCCAGAATTTAGGAAAGGGACTTGTAGGCGTGGAGATATGTGTGAATATGCTCATGGAGTATTCGAGTGCTGGCTACACCCAGCTCAGTATCGAACACGTCTCTGTAAAGATGGTACTAGTTGTAATAGAAGGGTGTGTTTCTTTGCACACGTTACGGAGGAATTGAGGCCATTGTATCCGTCAACTGGATCTGCGGTTCCTTCACCACGTTCATCTGGATCTGCTCTTAATGTGATGGACATGGCTGCTGCAATGAACCTTTTGCCCGGTTCACCCTCATCAGTCTCTTCCATGTCTCCTCATTTTGCCCAGCCAATGTCCCCTTCTGGGAATGGCATCTCATTTTCAAGTGTTGCCTGGGGACAGCAAAATGTTCCAGCTCTTCATTTACCAGGAAACAATCTTCAATCTAGTCGATTGAGATCTTCTTTTAGTGCTCGCGACATTCTGCCTGAAGACTTCAGTGTGCTTAGCGATTTTGATGGCCAACAGCACCTTATGAACGACTTGAGCTGTTTCTCACAGCCCCACCCTGGCTCTTGTCAGTCTAAAGCACTAACACCATCAAATCTTGAAGGGCTCTTTTCTGCTGAGATTTTGTCATCTCCCCGGTATTCTGACCCACCAATGCCTTCTGTTTTTTCCCCCTCACATAAATCAGCTGCTATGAATCAGTTTAATCAGCATCAAAATATGTTATCACCTATAAATATTAACATGCTATCTCCTAAAAATGTTGAGCATCCTCTGTTACAGACTTCATTTGGTGTCCCTTCTTTGGGTAGGATGTCACCTAGAAATGTTGAACCAATCTCCCCAATGAGCCCCCGAATGTCTGCATTTGCTCATCGCGAGAAACAACAGCTGCGGAGTATTAGTTCTAGGGACCTTGGTCCAGTAAGTGTTGAACCAATGTCCCCAATGAGCCCTCGAATGTCTACATTTGTTCATCATGAGAAACAACAGCAACAGCTGCGAAGTATTAGTTCTAGGGACTTTGGCTCCAACGTTCCTGCCTTAGTTAATGGATCCCCTACAAGCCAAAGGTCCAAGTGGGGATCTCCTAATGGGTTGGCTGATTGGTCTGTTAACGGAGATGGTCTAAGTTGCCAAATGCACAGTGCATCCTCATTTGAACGTAAAATCAACGGGGAACAAGAGCCTGATCTATCATGGGTCCAATCACTAGTGAAGGATTCATCACCTGAGATGATTAAAGAGAAGTTTGCATCTTCTGGCCCTATTGCATCCGGTGATGAACTGAATTCCAATTCACAAATTGAATCTATTGATCATTCTGTTTTAGGAGCTTGGCTTGAGCAAATGAAACTGGATCAGCTTGTAGTCTAAGCAGTTGTTTCTTTTCTGCGTAGTGTGTTCCACCGTGATTCCCGACACATCTTATTAATATAGGTATTTGATTTCTTAAGGTATATATTCTTTTGGTTCCAAGAAAAGAATAACAATAATTCATTCAATATTTTGCTAGAGCTTAAAAAGAGATGAACAACTATCTCTTTGGGCTGATATTCATCAATACAGCGAGCGAAAATCCTGTGGAGGTCGTGTATTTTTCTTCCAAACCGCCCCGTGTTCAGGATTCTTTCCATTTCCATTGAAGAAAGCTAGATGGTTTACAAAGCAACAGAACCAATAGCTTATTTGATTGATTTCAAGTGCCTATATATTTATAATATTGATTTTATCTTTCTGAAGGAATAATTGCAGGTAATTTGCACTGCTCAATATTACTGCTGATCACTTTGAAATAGTGAAGTTCATTATGTTCATTCTGTGTAATAATTTGGATTGTACCTGTTATCATTTCATTTTGGAATTAAATTGTTATGTGCTTTATTTATTGTCTTATGTTTATTATACATTTATTTTTTCACTAAGTGATACATAGTCTCTTAAATTTAAACCCTAAAAACATCTAATCCTTATCTTGTTTATATTCAAAAAATTGTATAAAAAGTAGCACTAACAATTAGGTAGAATGTCCAATGTCCAAAAGCCTGTCCCATTAAACCACCGGCCACCCGCCCAAGTTGTTAACTGTGCACAGACAGACATGCGATTGCACGAGATTGCTGGAGTGTGAGTTCGAATCCACACGTGTGAGATCGAATCCGCACAACTTATTCAACTTTAATAGGTAAAATTCTAGTCGTGCCAACAAGTTTTTTTAATCTGCTTAAACTCGAAATGACTTCCAATCTTCATGACAGAAAAACCGTATCAATTGTTTCTGTTTTCAAATTTGTTGAATGACAGAAACGTGCCAGCACCAAAGTACAAATGAAATGTCATTGTGGAAAGGTGACATGGATCATTCGTAAAAGCTACATGCCAAAGGTTGAGCAATCAATCATGTGACAACTCCACTAAGGGAAGCATTAGTTTTTTAGTGCTAGTGGAGTGTGAAACCAATTTGGTTAGGCAAAAAGAGCTATTGTTGGTACCGTTCAATCTCTCTTGAAAAAGACGTTTTGGACACTTCTTTCCTATCCTATAGACTAATTTTTACATTGATTGAAAGGCACTTAAGTGCGTTTTTCCTAAGAAAAGATTCAACTTATTGGTGAATCCAATGGTGATTTTTATTTTTTTTTAGTTTTACATTGAAGAACTTTCATATGTTTAAAGTGTTTATATAGTGGTGGTATTCTTTTTGAGAGAATACAAATTTTAAGAACCGAGTGAATGATATTAATATTTCTTACAATGTTCGATGGGCTATGGCTGCATGTTTTTAAGTGAACACAAGACCTCTTTATATAATAAAGAAGAAATAGGAAACTTACCTCTTTATATAATACAATATTCAGAAGAAATAGGAAATTTTAAGAGGTATATATTTGGTTCATAATTGATTAGGTAACAACCATATTAGATTATAACTATAACCTAGCAAATAAGGAAATATTTGCAGGATCAAAAGTATAATTGATTAGTAGGTATCTATAATCGATTACCAAGAGAATTTAATCACATAATCGATTAGACAAATGCAATAATTAATTATAGGTTGAGTTTTGCTACATAATCATTTTAAAAATAGGTGTAAAATAGATTTTAAAAATATAATATAATTCTACATCTTTTGTTAAAAAATAGGTATAAAATGTTTTTTTAATTAAAAAAAAATGGGTCCTCCACAACTTCTCTACGTAATGTTGGATACAAGAGTTGGTTTAAACACGATATAAATATGTCCACCAAAAATTTATCTTCTTAATATACTAATAGATCAACTGATCATCATAGATTAGAGATGCTGAGACCATCCTCCACAAAAAATTTCTTTGATCACAACCATTTATAAAACCATCATCGAGCATCCTTGGATCATAAGCTTCAGATGAAACATTATTTTATACTTTAAGGTATACACTTTGCTTTGTACAATTTTATTTAATATGCACTAAGACTTCTCTAAAGTTGTAAAACATCCCCACAAAGCATACTAGATTTTCACTTTTGACACCCAAATTGTTTTGGGTCCTAGTGCGTTAGTAGTTCTAAGAGGTCTAGGGTTATTATCTTTGGATCCTATTGATTTATCAAAATAAAACGACTTTAAATGGCCAAATCTATTGCATTGGCAACATTTATAAACATGTCAATTTGCTTTCTTCCTATTAAATCTCTTATTATGGGTTATACTGGACTTAAACCTTAATCCAATTTTATTTAAGGAAGGCCTTTGACTTGATGGAATCAAGTCAATGTTTTCTTTCACCTTGGAAAATTTAATTAGGGTTTCATGCAAATATTTTACTTTCTTTTTCATTAAGACACAAGTATCACATGTTCCAACTAGGTTTCTAATATTGGCTATTCTGTGCTTAAGCGCTTCATTACTCTTTTCTAGAAATTTGAGATAATCTTTAATGTCTATGTTACACTTTTTAATATTGTCATTTTTTATTAACTTAGTAATTAATTTAAACAACTTATTGTAAGATAACTTTGTTACCCCATGGTTATATTCTTCATAAGATGCTTTTAACAAACTTCGTCTTCTTTGTTGGACGAAGATTCCTCAAAGGTTCTATCTGATGTTGTCTATTCTATGTTCCTCTTTGATGTTGAATCTCTAAGTGTGTTGTTCGTTGAGACTTTCCTTTTTTTTTTTTTCTCACATATTCCACTAGAAGAACCTTCTTCTTCGTATTATCTTATTGATGAAGTACCTTCACTTGAGGTTGAATTCTCCAAGGACCATTCAACTACCGAGAACGTACTTTCAAAGGAGGTTACTAGAGTTGATTTGTTTACGCAAGGGTTTATTGATGAATCTACTAAAGATTCTTGTAGATATGAGCTCATTCCTTCATCCTTGAGTAGATGCATTAATTCATTCAACTTATCGACAATTTCTTCATTCTTGGATTTTTGATAAGAATCATAAATATTCACATCTTCCGATTCAAGGATTGGATCAGATTTCTGATTCTGATTCTTAATTCTTAGATATTTTTTAACGAAAAAAGTTCTAATATTATTTTCACTCTTTCTAAGAGTAGAACAACATTTGTAAAATAATAAATTCTTCTTCTTCCCCTCGTGTGTTCATTTGCTATTGTTTGACACTTAGAGAAACTCAATATATCATCCCAAGAGTGTCCCAAATTTTCTTGGCGGAATTACAAGAGTTGACATAAAAGAATTTATTTTCAGCTAAGGAAACAACTAAAAAGTTTTTAGATTTAAAATCAATTTCAAATTTTTTCTTTTATTATACGGTCCAAAGAAAAATTGGTTCATCCACTAATTCTCCAACTTGGTGTGTAGGGATAAACAAACCATTGATTATAGTTTCTCACAATTCAGGATCAAAATTTTGAATAAAGATTTTAAATCTAGCTTTCTATAGTTCAAACCTATCACCATTAAACGATGAAAGTGTGTTTAGGAAAGTCCTCTTATTAAAGACAATGTTGAAAATCATCCTTCTCTTGAAACAATTAGTCTTTAAACAAGAGTTACACTATGATACCACTTGTTGAACGTTTGACTCCATACACAGGGAATTATGGAGGTTAAAACAAAATAATTTTTTAAATTAGAGTTTCAAAAACATTTTCTAAAACATGTTTGGATATGCAGCGGAAAGTAAGGATACAGAAAATAAGCAGAAAATAAAAGTTAAAGGAAAACACCAGAGATTTATAGATGTTTGGTCTTAAATAATCGACCTACTCCTCTCCCCAAAAATTGATCTTGAGAGTATCTAATAATGCTTGAGAAACTTTAGAAGGTTAATCCCAAGAACTCTATTATACAATAAAAATGAAGTTTTAGGCTAACTTCCAACCAAACAGCAAACAACAGAATTAAGTGGTTAGCCTTCATCCCAAACAACGAAAAAAGGTACGAGCAAATAGTCTCTAAGCCAAAGTAAGATTTTGCACAGTCTGATCTTGAATCAAGTTGGAGTTTTGAATTAGCTATGCTCCGAACCGAACCAATGTTTTAAATAGATATGACCACAAATCCAACCAAGACTATGTACCATGTTGATCTCGAATCGAATGAGCTTTTATACAGGGATGATCTCAAGAACATATGTAAATATTTTTCTCAGTTTATTCTTCATGAACCCAAAAGGAGAGTTTTTCTTCAAGTGGCAAAACTAACGATCCAAACGAAGACTAACACTAATCCATACAAGAGATTTTATACATGTTTATCTTAAAACCTAAATAATTACTTTCTAAGAAAGAATAATTTACTCAAGAGGAAAAATAACTCTTGGTATATTTACAATAATGTTCTTTTCATAACAACTTCCTCATTAAACTCAAGAACGTTTCTCAAAACGCTATGATCTCTATTTATAAGCGAATGGATAGTTTAATTTAGGAAACAATACATGGGCTAAATAAATGACCAGATCGATTAAGAACATGCAATAATTTATTATTGTTTCCAAAATTAGAAGGTTTTGATAGGGAGACATTACCATTAATTAATAAACTGTCATAATGGATTATGGACTTGTTTCTCCTTCATCTAATCAGTTAGGCCTTAGTTCTAATCGATTAGACATTTCAAAAAAAATTCCTAATCAATTTGATAGTTCCCAGATCATCTGGCTAGGTTCCAAAACTTTTTTTGCTGATATTATTTGAAAAAGAGAGGCTTCAAAAATATTTTTAGGTCTATGTGTGTGTGTGTGTTATTTATCCATACTACTTATGAAAAACACTCTTGTATTTTTACAAACAGTGATCTCTGAACATAATTAGTGGAGCTTTCACACTTCTTCCCTGTCACACTATAAAGTTTTAAGTCCCTTTTCAAGATATACCAATCATATAAGCAGTCTTCTTGTGGATGTGGCTTGAGATATCTTCAAGTCAGGCACAACCATCAGAGGAATTTATTGGTGATCATAAAACCCTAATCCTTGATTGCTTGATCAATCATCTTGTGCATCTTTGACCGATAACCTTAGTACTTGCTCGTCTTTATGCATTGTTGTCATTATAACTTCAAGAAGTGTTACAACTTCAAGTGTTGTTATAAAATCCACTTTAACTGCTTTAAGTGTTGTCATCATCAAAACTATGACTTTATCAGGACTAAGCATATGTTGCTCCTCTATGAGCTTTGATCACTTCCTGATTGTAACTGCAAATAAATAGTTCCAAAGTGTTGCCGTCCACATATAGGCTTCGACATATTAATCTCGAAGCATTACAACTTGATCATGATTTGATCGCCACAATAATTGAGCTTTGATATCTTGAGCACAACTTGATCATCACAACACATCTCTAATATCTTGAGCACATCTTGATCATCACAACATATGACACATTGACCTTCAAGCACCATAACTTGATCACATCAGATGATAAATTCACTTGTCACCATCTAAACCAACAAACGTTGAACAATCCTTTTGATAAAGACTTCTCTTAAGAACATTGTCAACATCAAAGCCAAATAAATCATTGTAGATGTCATACCTCCAAACACATAGATTCATATTCCTCCCCTTTTGATGATGACATCTCATCTCTTAGGGAGGCGGACAAAGAAAGAAACAAGGGTGATATATTCGAGTGGTAACACTCCCCATGAAAAATACATAGGATATATCCTACTCCATATGAGACTATACTTCTTCCCCTTTGTCATTATCAAAAATGCGGAAAAATAGATAAACAAATATGGTAGAGATTAAATCACGGAGATCACCAAAGCATACATAGGAATTTAAAACGGAAAGGATACTTCATTAATTAAA
Source organism: Lathyrus oleraceus (assembly GCF_024323335.1). Lineage (NCBI taxonomy): Eukaryota > Viridiplantae > Streptophyta > Magnoliopsida > Fabales > Fabaceae > Lathyrus > Lathyrus oleraceus. The sequence continues at coordinate 413,120,761 of NC_066582.1, read as the reverse complement.
AGACAACCGAATTCAAGTACATAATGAGGAACAACTATGATACATATAAAGAAACAATAAAACACATCTAAGAAAATATACTAATAATCATTATCATCATCACTAAACACTTTATGAGACATGTGAGATCCAATTTTCGCGAGCATCTGTGCCAAAATGTTCATCTTTTTGTCAACCTTCTTTTTCCTCTTCATAATTTTATTGAGGAGAGCTCCAACTGGAATAGTTTTCTGGTATTTCATAATCAAATTTTTCTAGTAGAGATGCATATCCTTGCTAATATAGAACTGACTCACTAGAAGCCTCTCTTTACTGACTGATGATGATAGTGAAGGATGAGACAACATTGAAACTATTCTAATATCTTAGTTTAGATTTAATATTTAGGAATGCGTTAAAATTGTTTTATGAGTTTTGTTTTTGTTAGACTATGGTTTAGCTAATGCTAATTATATTTTTTATATATGTATATACATATCCTATATTTTTCAATTAGTGACGTATATTGGTATCAAATGTGTATCGTATCTGATATTCATATCGTGTCCAACGCTTGTATCATGTTTGATATTCGTATTTTGTTCATAGTTTGTTGGTTGCGAGTTTACAATTCTTAATTAGAATAGTGTTGAATTCAAGTACGAGTGGTTAAGATATCCATTATCTTAAGATTTTGGATAGATATATAGTGTTAAAGTTTCTTGGATCTGAACATTTAGCTCACTGATACTCTAAATGCTCTCTAAAATTCTTAACAAATAGTATCAGAATCATAATTAGATTGGTGGAAGAGCGAAAGTGAAATCCTAATATGAATAAGGTTGGTGGAGGAACATAATTGAAATCCTAGTATGAATCAAGATCCATGATCCATTAACACTTCTAGTGTTCCTCATATTTCCCATCAAATAGAATTTCAGTTTTTCATTATTATTACTTTTGTTAACTACCATATACTAGCATAAAAGGCATAATGAAGATATGCACATGTAGAATGTGATAGTTCCTATAGAATGTGTTATATTGAGAAAGGAATACTTCTAAAGCATTAACTAAGGCATCAATAGTTATATAGAAAATAAGTAGAAGACATATTCTCTTCCAATTACATTAGGATAACTACACAACAAAACACAACCAAAATCTACACAATTTCTTAGAATACAACAAACAAGTAATTAAGAGGTAAAACTATCACACCACTATGACTAGAATTGATAATATGGTGAGGGTAGAAAAATAGAACAAAATCTATATGGATACTATTAGTAATGGTTTCATAAGGCATATTCATTGTTCTATAAGCACAACAAAATGTTCCTTAACATAGGGTAACAACACTACAATTATCGTCCTCTGAGATAGCTCCAAGGTCCCGTTCCTGTTCCCATTCTGCATATACATTTACGACGCACATAAATCATCTTCAAAATATATCATTTATAAATCCTAAACCCTAAACCCTAAATGACGCGAAGAAAAATAAAGTTTACCTCCATACACCGGCCAACATGCGAAGAGTCATATAGATGGCTAACGCAAACCATATCCCAATGAAATGCTTGCTTCTATACAGAAGAAACTCTACACCAACACTTATCAATGACACTGTAACCTGAATATATAGTTACCACACAAAAATTAATAAACATGACACTTATTGATTTACAAAGAAAAAAAGAAAGGCATGCAAAGTGAATCAATTACCAAGGAATATGAAGCATATGCAAAATCAGAAGCTCCATAGTTTACACCATCAAAGACAAATGCTAATGTGTTGATAGGTTGAGTAGCAGCTACAATCTGGTAAGTAATTTTATGAAATTAATTAGATATAATATATAATGCGTATAAAAGGAGTATAAGGGATACTCTAATCCTTGAGACGTACCGGTGCGCCTATTCGGATAAAGTGTATAACTTGAAGGTTTTTGGAAAAGATTCCAGCTCCAAAGTATAGTCCAACACCAACAATAAGAGAGAGTCCTACTCCTAACAGAAAACCGAATTGTAGAGTCCTTGTTGCTGCTGCAGTTGTCTTGATATAGTCTTTTTCAGCAAAGGAACCGGCTAGCATTGCCTATGAACCAGACGGTACAATGTAACTTTTCTTATAGACGAGCATTTGTTGCCTATGACACATTCACACAGATACAGAAACCAGACACCAGACACGACACTAATACAGACACATTGACACTGATATGAATTTGAAGAAATGAATTAATTGAATGTAATCACATGTATTAGTGTCGTGTTGGTGTTAGATACTGATACATGTCTGACACCAGACACGTCTTCAATCAGAAGCGTCGGTGTTACATAGTTTTTACCTGTACAGCTATAGCCAAACCATCTGCAAAAAGGGATGATGCCAACCAAACTTGTAGGCAAGGTTGAAAGGCAGCCATGGGAATGGAACCTAACCTTGCAGCCAAGGATGCTGCTAATGTCACACAGAATGTCACTGCTATCACCTTTGTCATCAACAAACCTCCTGTGGTTTACATTCAAAATTTACTGTCAAAATCATTCACAAAATTCCACTCATTTTTGTAATAAATTGCCGCATTTCTTCAGGAGCAGCTTACCATTTCTAAGGAACCTGAAAATCTGAAGATCCTTTAGTCTTGGAGGTAGGAGATAAACCTTTCTCATTAATATGAAGAAGAGGGTGAATGCCATCATGTACCTATAATAAGGTCCACAATCATAGAACAATGTTAATATTCCTTCTTATTATTAGGGTTTTATATATAGACAACAATTTCAATAATTAAGACTTACTGTGAGAGAACATGTGAAATGGCTGCTCCTTTTATTCCCATTTTCAGTTTAAAAATAAGTAATGGCGCCAATAGCACATTCAATGAATATCCAGCAACTACATAAAATCAAATACATCAAAAGTAAGTCAATGAAAAAACGATAATAGTAGTGCAGAGACATTCGACTGCAGATGATAAATAATGATATATATATATATATATATATACCTATGACATATAACGGAGTCGTTGTGTCCTTAAATCCTCGAAAAATTCCTTGCATTGCCAAAGAGAGAAGAACCGCAGGAGCACCGATTGATCTATATGTTAAATACTTCACTGCTGGTTTTAGCATCGGAGAACCCTACACATTAAATAGAGGTTAATGATCTATGAAGCGCACACACAAACATCAGACACGACACTGACACATCGACAGTAATGGTGACACCCATGAGACTTACATGTTTGACACCCATGAGACTTAAAAGAGGTTTAGCTGCAAATACAAGAATGGAAGCTTGAATGAGGCCAAGAATTGAGCCAAAAAGTAACGCTGTTGAGGCAGAAGCAATGTGTCTCTTGTTCTTGTTCTTGTTCTTGTTCTTCGCAACTATCTCATTGTTGTTCTTAATATCATATTTTTTCTCATCTTCATGTGCACAAGTTTTAGCCACAGTACCATTAGTTTCATTTTGTGATTGTTTTGGAGTGTTGACATTATTGTTCTCTTTGTTGGATGTTCCTTTCTCTATGTCTTGATGAAGCACATGATGTTGAGTTAGGTTAGTGTTATGATGATTTTCAGATGCTTTGATATTCATTCTTTTGATGGTGTCTTCCTCAGCTACAAAGGATGTTGTAATGCTAACAAGAGGAAATATTGTAATCTTTGAAGCTTGGTTGAATAAAGCAATTGAAACTCCTGCAGCAGCAAGTTCCACGGCTCCTAGAAAATTTAAATCAATAAAGTGAGTATTATGCTTTTTTTCTATATGATACTTGGGACTTTAGATTCAAAAATCTAGTCACCTTACAATAGAAATTAGAATTACTAAGATAGTGTTAATTTTGTGTTTTTTAAATAAATAAAATAAACTATTGAATTTATGAAAAAAAAATATAGTGTATCATTACATCACATGTCAATTAAAAAAAAAAGATGACACCCTAAGATTAAATGTGTTTTTTAATAATTGCTAAAAAGTATTTTGTTAAACCAATTTATTTATTAAATTGCAGCACAAATATACGACATCTCACTTATTTATTTTTAAATGGTATGATTTCGCTCTTTAAATTATTTGACTAAAAAAATAATAATCGATAAAAACAGGCCTATCAAATTTTATATAAAAATGTAGTACACTTCTATATTTTATATTGATTCTTCCCAAAATTTGGTATAAAAAAAAGTTCTCCAAAATTATGATTTTGTAACATATTTTTGAGAAATCTGACATAAATGATAGATTTTCCAAAACTTATAGTTGTATAAAAGAGTGGTTTAAAAAAAAAAATATTTTTTGAAATAATATAATTTCGAAAATAAAATAAAACAAGTTTTTTGGAATTAAGAAAATTCGAAAATACTTCAAACATATTTTTGAGATTAAATTTCGAGCAAAATGTTTTTGGAAATTTGACCTATGCTTGCGAGGCATGAAAAAACCCAGCTCTATATTAACTTAAGATTAGGTACAATTTCAAACAAAAAAATAAAATAAAAAAAAGACTATTAAACACTTAAATTCAAAAAAGAATAAAAAAAAAAACTATTAAACACTTAAGCTCGAGAAAAAGAGATCAAATATCAAAATGGTTTACATGCTATTTATTTTTGGGATACAAACATTTCTTCAGTCACTAAATGAGCATACATCGTTATCATTATTGAGTCACAAACTAAAACTGTTAGGCAATATTGGTGAAATCACTTTTAAACTATGAATATTTAATAAGTTATATTTAAGATTTAAATCCGCAATAATATCTATTTTTTTAGAGTAAAAAAATAAGCACAAACTCATTCGTTTATCTTTTATTTTTGATAGATCGAGTAATGATTATGTATTTTGTCATCTTTGGTAGATATAAGCCTAAATGGGATAGATATAAATAATCATTTGACACATTTAAATTTTAGATGCGACAAAATGGTATTGGTTTCAGAGTTTAGTCCTTCATTTTAATAGATTAAACCAAATTTTCAAGTCAGTCAAATCTAATTTGTCTGCCCGACTCTATTTTTCTACGACCTTTAACAAAAAGCTAAGTCAACGGACATATCTTATTACCATCTATTCTTTTTAACATTTAGATTTTGTCCTAAACTTTTTCTAAACCAAAAAATATTAATAACACTGAAAGAACGTGTAAAAAAACATGCAAAGAAACATTGTCTTTGTGCACATGTATTGTGCACCATAAAATATCACATGTTGATGACCCCAAACAATGCTTGTGGTGCCATGGTGTACTTAATTATTCACCATTGTCAGAAAACAAAACATGAAAACTGTGATCTTTTTCCACATTTTAAGCAAAAGTTTTTTCAATCCAAAAAAAATCTTATCTATTTGAATAAGCAACTACAGCTAGCATACTCCAAAAAATAAACTGTTGGTTAAAGTTTTTGTCATAGTTTTATTATTTTTGCCCACAGATTTTATATTGTTGCCTAAACTTTTTAAATTCTAATCTAAACCAAAAAAACTATGAAATTATTGTGAAAAAGAATTAAGAAAAAAAATACCCAAATGGCCTATGTATGCAGTATCAATGAGTGAAGCAATAGGATCAGCAGCAACAGCCAATGCAGAGGGTAATGCAATCCCCAATATTTCCCTTGAAAGTGCATCCATCTTGAAAATAAGTCTACAACATATAAGATTCAAAAGTATTAGCACTAACTCATAAACTCTGAATCAGAGATTGAACTCCAGACCAACAGGTTAAACTCATCTGACTCAAAAGAGTCGAGTTACGAGTTACCGTAATAATACCTTGCATCATGGAAGAAAACTAAGAAAGGAAAATTCCACTTCTTGTAGGGTTCATCAGCACTTCCATTCTCATTCATTGTATTTAAATGTATCCCAAACTATATCAAGAGATGAATGTGTTTCTTAAAGTATAGAGAATAAGGAGAGGGGAATACAATAAGGCCAATCTTAATCAAAAATTTTTTTTTCAAACCAAAAATAAAATAAAATTGGCAAATAGGCTAAGAAAGTTAGCAATGTGGCTATGAAAGGTCATACGCCAAGTAATCTATTTATAGGAATATACCATTGCAGGTTTCCAACAGCCAAAATTCATTTTTTGTTTTTTTTTCTCAATGGAAAAAAATTTTGCAAAACACTTTTTTATGGACCGTTTTTCAATTATTTTCCTATTTTTAATACATTGGAAATTGAACTATTTTATTTTTTAAATGCAGAAAATGTTACTAAAGGATTTTTAAAGACACTTCTTATCAAAAAATGTTTTTGTGGAAATTAATATATTTAGTATATTGCAAATTGAAATATTTAATTTGAAATAGATAATTTATTATTTGAAACTTTTAAAGAATAGTCTTAGAAAATGATTATTATAACACTTAATTTCTTTATTTTAAATCTTTTAAAGAATAACCAGACTCTTACCTATTAAGTGCATAGAAATTTTGGATTTGATCACGGATTTTGGTCCCTATATTCATTTAATCCTGTATCTTTGAATTTTAATGACATATTTAGAATGAATTAGAGTTTGGTCTAATTTATTTCTACAAAATTGCTTTGTAAGATAAGATATGTCACTTTATATAAATTCATTCCGGATTATTTGGATGTTTTCCAATGTATTTTTTCACACTCAACACTATCAAGTTTTCACACTCAACACTATTGAGCTTAGAACGTGGATATAAACGGTAGGTGATTCGAAATTAGTGATACATAAGATTTGGTTTTTCTAATACACCCTTTTGTGTCCAATATTTTTTGAGTTTGGTGTGTATATATACCCGTATTAGTTGACTCATGATATCATGATAAGAAATGTGTTTGAGCGTAACTCATCCATACAAAAGAGTCTTGTAAAGTAAAGAATATCACTCTATAAAAACTTTTTTTTTAATTTTATCTTTAACCAAGATAAAACTTAAAATTTTCTCATTAATTAATGAAATTAAGGTGACTATATTAAATATAAATATTCTTAAAATATCATTTTGAATCTGTATGTGTTTATTTTTACATTTTAATATTTTAAAATCCTTAACAATATTGATTGCGATTAAGGGTGAAAAATATTTCATGTTTATTAGTAATAATAGCCTACAACTTAGTCTATTTTTGGATCGATCTACTTTATAAATAGAAAAAATTTAATTTTTTTATAAACTCATTTAGATAAATAAACTAGACAAGGCATAAAAAAATTCTTCAAAACTCATAAAATTGCCGTAAATATATGTAAATATAAGTAACCTTGTATATAATTATTGTTATTATATTATATTTTTCTTTAAATCAAGTTATTAAATTTGTTAATGTTTTATTAATTTAACATTAGTTTTTTTTTTTCACTTTTAAACGTATTGTTATAAATTAAAATTGAAAACTGATATTGTATATGATAAACACTTTTGGATAATCTCTCTGGAACGGATTAGGTAAGACCACAAATGCAATGTGAATTGGTGTTCGGGAGGTTTGCCCCTATGTTTCCTATGCTTGAATGCTCAAGGTAACATCTGTCCTCTCACTAATGACTATTGATCATGAGTTATAACGGTTCAAAGATCAATTTTGTAACCTCCATGCGACCCTTAATCTACCTCTTAACCGTTAAGGTGAGCTACTAACCCGGTCATCCAACATCTATCAGGGACCGACCTATGTGTTCTATCCGGGCTCCTGCATGACCATCTCAACCAACACTAAAAATAGATATCCCGACTAAGCTAAAAATTATCGGATGTACATAAACCTCCAAAGCACGAGGCCTGCAAGGGTGAACTATTTTGAGTTCATCTCGGATCACACAAACTTGATCTACAAGCACTTTAATTTTACGCATTTTGATCGAGTGAGCTCCCCGTAAATTTGTGGTCTTTTATGATGAATCAATTCCTGAGAGATTTATCCTGGCACATATTAGGAAGATTTATGACTTTAACAAAGTCGAAAAAAGCTACGATTTTAATGAAGAAGCCAAAGAACCCTGGTGGATTCTTGATATAGAGAGATCAAAGAGCCCGGATGAGATCTCGAGTCGCTGATGTCGTAGTCCTTGTGGGATCTCGACCTGTTGAAGTCGTTTTAAATATGCCACTACTTGTCTTTGTTATTAGAATCTCCATAACCCATATGGGTTTTCGAATATCAGTAGTGACCGAATCCCGAAAGACTTATATATTTTTTATTCCTGATGGACCAAATCCCGATGGATAAGCTAAGATATCTGGGGCTGGCCATTTTGTTTTAATTTCCATTCCAGAGATTTTTGACTTTTGATTCAGTCATAGGTTTTAATTAACATAACCCAGTCAGAGGTTTCTATTTACTTGACCGATTTTACAGAGGTTGTTATTTACTTGGACTTTTGATTCAGTAATATGTTTTAATTAACATAACCCGGTCAAAGGTTTCTATTTACTTGACCGATTTGCTAGAGGTTCTTATTTACTTGGACTTTTGATTCAGTCAGAGGTTTTAATTAACATAATCCAGTCAGTGGTTTCTATTTACTTGACCTATTCGCCAGAGGTTCTTATTTACTTGGACTTTTGATTCGGTCATAGGTTTTAATTAACATAACTCGCTCATAGGTTTCTATTTACTTGGTCGATTTTCCAGAGGTTCTTATTTACTTGTACTTCTGATTCGGTCAGAGGTTTTAATTAGCATAACTCGGTCAGAAGTTTCTATTTACTGTTGTATTTGCAAATAGAGTGGTCTCACTGTATTCATGACCATTTTTTCTCACCTTCTTTGACCGACCCTCAAGGAGAGAAGACATTACAAATTATGGTATTTTACCCACGAACAAATGATATCTACCATATTAAAAAAAGGATTTTAGTATTTTACATAGGAACAAAACATGGTCACCATATTAAAGGTAAGACCTTAGAGTCTTCTAACATATTTAACATAACTTTCACAATATGTGGCTAATATTACCCAAATTATACATATTGTTATCTAGCTTTGGTATATCACATACACCGGTAGGGATGCATATGTAGGATCTTCTATATCCACGAGAAATTTATTTAATCTGGAACTAATAATTGTTCCAAGAACATAATACTCTGCATAGGGCATATACTCAAAGAAATATGTTAAAACACACTTGGTTTGAACCAATAACATTAACAAATCGATGTTGTTGCATTAGTCAAAGAGAACACCCTAAAAGAGAGGACCCAATTCTCTGCACGACTCATACCATTCATACTTACCAAGCAGCAACAAGTAGGATAATCAAATAGTTTCATGGAATACAAGCAAAAAAGATAAGCAATTAGGCCTTTGGGCTATTACCAAATCATGTCGATCAAGAGCATGTCGACAAGAGTAGTACCCTTAGAAAGGAATTTGTGATGTCTAATATAAAACTATTACATTTCTAAAAAAATTTACAAACACAAACCAAAATAGCAAGAATGATTACAAATGCCCATTTATTAACATTAATTATGGGACCAAGATTAGTCCCAAAAACCAAGTCCTCAAGCTTTTTAATAAGAGGAAAGAAAAATGGATCAATTGGAACAATTAACCCAAACATGAAACACCATAACATATTGAGTTTCAAAAGCATCTAAGGCGAAAAGTGTTGTACTTGACAAAACACCATTACAAATGCCACATAAATTCTTTCATCTTTATCTAAAACAATCGTTTATGCTACAAAAGCAGAGCTGTCAGGGAGAGCGTTGCATTCACAATTTCATCATTTGCAACACAACATGCTTTATTCCTTACCTCAGAATCTAAATCCAATTCCATGAAAGATATGGGTAAAGGACCAACTCATTATCGCATCCCTCTATAACACAAATCTGTGTTAGGGTATGGTGTTTTCGACTAATATTATTTTAATCCAAAATTATGGGTTTGTGTTCATATCTTCATCCCTAACCATCATACAAACCCTAAAATTTTCAAATCCAAAATTATTCACTGTTTATTCCTTATTTTCTCTTTTCATAAAAATGATTTCTTACACTTCTATCAAGATCAAAGACTATCACTGTACAATAAAAATCTACCACCAATTCTATTAGATGATAAAGGTTGCAAATCCATATCCCATCATTATAAACAACTAAATTAAATGAAACTAAGTAAAGTTATGTATTGAGGATTTGGAATGAAGTAAAGTTATCAACTGAATACGTAGCCATGGATGCAGATGCAGAGGAAGAAAAATAATATGGATTAGAGGAGAGGAAGAAGAAGAAGTTCATATTGCAAAATCAATTCATTTTTGGATTTAGTACTCCTTCCCATTATGTAATATATACATATGCGTTGAAAATATGAAATAAGAAACACAAGTGGCTTAGCGGAGAAACATCTTTGTTGTAAATACAAGGTCCATGGTTTGAAAACAAGAAGACTATTTAAACCATTATTTTTTTTAAATTCTTCAAAATAAACATTTTTACAAAGTTTATGTAATTAGTTAACCTAAGATAAATTAATCCAAACAAGATTTTAATATAATTTATCTTTTAATTCGTTAATCTACTTATATAAATTAAATTACTTAATTAAATTTCAAATGAAATAAATTTTAAAATAGGCTAACTCGTAGAACTAGGTCCATGGACTAGTTTGCCCCGTTTAACCTTCTTCGCATAAATATACATATTAATCGATTTAGGTTTTCCCAACCACAATTACTAATCGATTCTGATATGTTAGTTCGAGTCTGATTCACATTAGTCCACAGATATTAACAAAATAAGTTATCTTTGTTAAAAAAATAATTTATAAGATATATCTATTAACCACAAAAGTTCTAAAGAATACTTAAAAATAATTTTAGTATATACTTCAAACAAATCATTTGTAGTACTTATGAACTTGGTATTGATAGCTATACTTTTTACCAATAAAATTTATTATGGACAAAATTATAAAGAATAAAAAATATAGTTAATCTTAAAAATAATTTTCAGAATAGCTACAAATGAACCTACAAAGCCGCGGTTAAATCAACACAACCTATTATCTAAATAGTCAAATCCACACAAGCCAAATTTTAAAAGGGTTAAAAAAAAGTTGTCAAATATCCATATGGTATTACTTTTCCCACTCTTAGGGATGCTCCCGTGCTCTTGAAAAACTCAAAATGCCACTCAAATACGAAAATACATTTTCAGATGCATCAAAACCTCAGAAAAATTTGGAACTATAATTCTGAAAATTATTTTGTTTGACAAACCATAAACAAAAGCAAAAACAAATGCAGAAAACCAATATAAATTAACAGCAATCATTGTTATAACATACATTAAAAATGTAAAATTATATAAATAATCGTTAACATAAATCTAATATTACTTTACATCACCAAGTAACATTTTTCTCTTTTTCACTTTCAAAAAATGCAAACACAACGAAAAAGTCTTTTCCATAAAAGTAACACCATTAATTTCTAATAGTGGAAGCATTTGCTTGTTGGTCTTATATGTTGAATCAATATGAGTACAGTGGAAAACATGTTGAACAACTTTATGGAATCAAGATGACTCCAAAATATATCTCTAACGATTTTTCCATCCTGACGCATTTTGTATCTAGTTACATAATATATATCATCCAAAAGCTTTAACAACTATTGCATTTGAGTTTTATCCCCTCTTATCGCCTTGTTTTTTCGGGTACGTACATTATGTATCTGCTTGATATTTGAGATATGTTAAAGTCTTTTTCGTTTCAAAGTTGAAGTATATTATTGGGTTGAACCGTATTCAATGTCATGTCATAAACGATTTGCCTCTCTTCACCTTTAAGGTAACATGCAATGGGATGCGACTAACTTGTGACACATGTCATAATTACGTATACCATAAATCACATTAAATATCCTTTTATTATGCTCCATAAGGTATGTACGCAACTTAAAAGGACACTCACAGTTTCTTGAACCGATGTCATCCTGTTTCAACTTCCATAGGGGATTTGTGTACTTGCCACTTCTTTCGCATCTCAATGTCACAAATATATGTTTTCTATTTGAACCATTATCTGACATTTCAATTACAATGTTGAATCCCAATTTGACAACCTTTGTGTGGATCCATTGGAGCATATGATCACGAACAATAAACCCATGTTTATTTGTAAATTGTTTGCTAACATCTACTTTGACATCAATCAATTTATCATTGTATACATAATAGATTTAGGGAAAACATCAGGGTGCACCATATCTAAGATCAATCATAATAAAAAAATATTTAAAAATTGACCAAATTCAACTTTGATCTAATTCGGGAGTACAATTCTGGATGACATTCAACAAAAATCCAGAAATGTATTTCCGGATGCAAGTTCCTTTTTTCAAATAGAAATCCAAATTAATGTAAGTAATGAGGAAGTAAATAGATGTACATTACCTTAAATTCTAGTTTCTTTTTCTCCTTTTGATGTGAAAAAATAGAGAAATGTTGTTTTGAAGTAGAAAAAATGATTGAGTGTGGAAGGAGGTTTTGGTAGGGTTTGAAGAAAAAAAGTGATGTTTTGATCATGAGTGAAGCAAACATGCAAGATAATATTTTATTACATTTTCCTCTTGATATTTTCGGAAATGCACTTCCGAAATATTCACTAAGTTGAAAAATACATGCAAAGGTGATATTTTTTTTCACATTCCCACTTAACAAATCTGGAACTGCACTTCCGTATTTCTCACCGAATTGTTAAATCAAGAAAATCATTGAATGACTTTGTCTAGATATACACTTCCATACTAGTTTTTCATTTAGAAAATAGGAGTATGTCTCCCTTAAAATGTGATTTGGTGTGAAATAAATACGTTCGGAGATATATTTTTAAAATTAAAAAGATATTTTCGAATTTCCATAACATATTTATCCACCATTAATGTTTAGAATGTAGTAAATGTGAGTAGTGTGGGTAATAGTCTCACATTGGTTGAAAATATGGAAATTTGAGCATTTATAAGTGAGAGAATCCACTCACATATCATTTTAAGGTTTTGGGTGAATATGTGGTGTGTCTCTCGCAAAGGCGTTGCTCTAAACCAAAAAGAAGATGTCCTACAATGTTCAATGCTCCATAATGAAAAACTCCCATAATAATTAAGAGTATGAGAAATAATCTCTAACCCGTACAAACCACGCGGATTAAACGAGTTGATTCGCAGACTTTAGTCCATATACTCATGCTCAACTCTTCTAATACATCAATAAGTGATTTGCTAGTCACTGTAGCACATCATGGTTCCTCCGATGATAAAAAAAATAAAAAATATTCCATTATTCTACAAAACCATTTTAGATACTCACGGTTGAAATTCTAGAAGTACAAATAACCTAATTTAAGATAATAGAAGAAACTTATATTTTCTTTATCTATACCCTATTAGTTATATTAGCATAGTTTCAATGGATGTTAACACATGTCCTAGGGTACAAGATAAATAATTTAAAAGTGAAACTTATTGTTAAAAATATAATATTTTAACTTTTAAAAAATTAAATATATATCTTTAAAATAAATATTTTATATTTAATTTCTTCACTTGTGTAATACGCACATCACCTTTTTTAATTTGTGTAAAATTATTAAAACTAATAATAATATGCAGACTAGAATCTAGATATATGAGTAGCATTATGTATTTGTCTTTTGTTATAGTTAAAACCTCCCTTAGTTATAACAAATATTAGGAGAAAATAGCATCAAATGAGATGCAGAAACGTTGAAAGGTGAGTTTGAAGAAGGAAGAACGTGACAAAGAGGAAGTAAGTACCGTCCTCAGTTCCGTATACCTTTGACATCAACATAATAGAAACTTCTAATAACGTTAAAACAAACAAAACATATTACTTTATGTTGCATGAAATAGGGCACGCAAATTTAGCATGCTCTCTTTGGTCTTGTTGAAATGGAATATACTATTTATTCAAGAAAGATTTTTTTACACGAAACATCACATGTAAAATCTTTTAGAAAGAGAATAACTCGAGATAAATTTGTTTCTTAACACAAAATATGGAAGCTAATGACATAAATGGGAAATAGTCAATCACATTTTTGTATTTTTTTTTCATAAAAGATTATCACTTTCCATTTTTATAAATGATTTTAAAAAGAATAAACTGAAATTTATTTTTCTTCTCCGTTGTAATACATCTTGTACTAACCGGACCCGATTACTTTTGCCTCATTTTCCATTAAAACTCAAGGTAGTTTACTTTCTTTCGATTTTTTAATTTGTTATTGGTTTGTTAAGTTTGTTGTAACCTAACAAACCAAATTACTTCATCCGTCATATAATGAGTGGTCCATTAAGAATAAAAAGATATTATAGAATAAATGGTTCATTTTAACTTTCAATTGATTTTTTCAATTTTTTACCCTCTAATTAAATTAATTTCATCATTCTCAATATTTGATCAAGAGTACTTTAGTAAAATATCATTCTCTCTTTTTTATTTATTCTTTTTTTATCGGTATGAAATAGTCAACTGGATCACTCATTATGGGACGAATAGAATATTATTTCTGATACATATAGACGTATCTGTTGATTGTAAAATTCAATTCATTTATCAATGATAATCAAAATTATGCCTCAACTTTTTTTTCTTAAGTATCCATTATGGACATGGTATTAGAGCTTACAAGTTGTAGTATTTATTTTTCTTCATCTTTTCCTTCTTTAATATTTCAATTTAGCATAATTTTCCTTTGCTTCTACATCTTATAGTCCTTTGCCTCTAAATTGCTTTGTTCCTCGTAGTCTTCTTCTTCTTCATAATAACACTCTAAAGTTACATCGATTTCTCAACAAATTATGTAAATCTCTGTTACCAACACCCTAATATGAGCCCTACAATAATTCTTGTTTATCCTCCTTTAGACAATTAGAGTTATCACACCTGGGCACAAATTGCTTTGAATTCCAAGAATAAAGACAAGTTCAATAAGACCTCTACAAATTTCATCAAGCTACACTCGATGTTTATGATTATTTTACACAATTTAAGATCTTTGGGGGATGAATAAAACATTATCGTCCAATTCCATCTTGGTTATGTTCCATAGCTTTTTCTTAGCGTGTTGTCGCTTATGTCTAATGACATCGAGAACAAGACTATGTTGTACGGTTCCTTAACGGTTCAGGTAAAATTTGTCTAATTCGAAATCACATATTATGATGATGAATCCCTTACCCAATATTGATAGAGTTTTTCACCAATTATTCAATAAGATAGAGAGATTAACACTTATATATCTTCAACAATATGTGTTTTTGATAGTATTGAATCAACTTCTCTATTAGAAATAAATTCTCATCGCATAAGCTATGGTGGAAAGAATTGGTGTAATAGATTTAAGAGGAAGAATATAGGTTCCTATGCCCCAAAGGGACAAGATAAGACCTGCACTAACTATGGAAGAACTAACCACACTTTTGAAACATGCTTTGTCTAACACGGTTTCCCCATACATTTAAGGGAAAGATAAAAACTATGACTATTATGGACCCTAAGCTAATTCAATTGTCAATAACACTTCAGACTCTTCTCCTCATGGATCTACTACATCCTCCTTTGGTTTTACTCAAGAGTAGACAACAATATCCTAGAATTTCTTCAATAGTCAAAGTCCACTCCCAAACCTAAGGTCGATTATGTAACTAGTTGCATATTCCCTAAACTCTCATTCATTCAATGCCAATGGTAAGCACCTTTTTCTTATGATATTGGATATTGGACCTATTGACCAACGAATTCCTAACACTAGAGGTGAGTGAATTGTGATATTCTAAATTCGTGATTAACTTATGAAGTCTTTTACTTTTTAAAAACATTTATGTTAGAGGTTAAGAATAAGATAGAAGAACGAAGGAGACAAAGAGAGAAATGCAACAGAAATAAAATAATTAATAGAAAATAAAGAGAGAATAATTTAGAGAGACTGTACGGTATATTTATATAGGTTTTGTCTAACTATTTGACATACTTCTGTACCCAATATTTTACTCCTGAAAGTTCCACTAAGATCGTATTTGAGCTTTTGAAAGATAAGCCCATGAACCTTCAACAGTCAAATGGAGTTTTTAACACAGGTTGAGGTCAAGAAACTTCATCCAAGCTTTTATTAAGGTTTAGCTTGCAATCTATTTTAAAAATATAACCCATAAGAGAATCACACTCTTGAATAAAGAAAATAAATCATAATACCAATTACAACATAACTCTCTCAAAGGATTTTCGATCTTTCGACACTACGACAATCTTCGTGAAAAGAAAATATGAAAATAGTGAGAGTAGAAGAAGATAAAAGGTTTTCTAATTACAAATTTGGTGAAAATTGAAATGAGGTGAAGTCTCATTTATATGGCAAAAACTGGGGCTAAAAATGGAAATAACCCATGGGCCATTTTAATAACTTAATCAATTAACCCTAGCAAATAATCAACTAAGGGGTTTTCAAAATACGATAACCCTAATCTAATAAAGGAAACCCTAAAACAGATAAATGGTTTAATCGAGTAAAAGCTTTTCTAATTGACTAAGAGGTCATTTAACTTGCTCTAACTGTGTTGAACATGTGACTCCATACACAAAAGGAGGGTGAATTGTGAGGGTTTGAAAAACATTGGTTTAAAATAAAATTATTTTCTAAATTAGAGTTTAAAAACATTTTTTTAAAAAAATGTTTGGATATGCATCAAAATTCAAGGTAACGAAAATAAGTGAAAATTAAAAAGTTAAGAGAGGACAAATAACACCAAAGATTTATAGAGGTTCGGTATAAAAGAAGTAACCTACTCCTCTCCCCAAGAGTTGATCTTGAGAGTATCTAATAATGCTTGAGAGATTTTAGAAGGTTAAGCCCATGAACCCTTTATACAAGGAAAAATGAAGTTTCAGGTTTACCTCCAACCAAACAGCAAATAGTGGAATGAAGTGATTAGTATTCACGTCAAACAACGAATAAAGCTTTGAGTGGTTAGTCTTTAATTCAAACAAAGATTTTACACGAACTTATCTCAAACCAAGGTGGTGTTTTAAACTGGATATCCTTCTAACTAAATCGAGTTTTTATACTGTGTTGACCATAAATCGAGCCTAGATTTTATACTAGGATGATCTCGAACCGAGGTGACCTTTTATATTGGGCTAAGCTTAAGAACTGATGTGAATACTTTTCTCTAGTTATTTTTCATGAACCCAAAAAGGAGAGCTTTTCACAAGTGGCGAAGCTCATGAATCAAATAGAGACTAACGTTAATCCCCTAAAAAGAGATTTTTATCAAGTTTAGCTCCAAAACCAAACAAACACTTCCTAATGAAAAATAATTCACTCAAGAGGAAATAGAACTCTTGGTGAATTTACAATAACATCCCTTCTAGAACAATTTCCTCAAACACAAAAACATTTCTCAAAGCGTGATAGCTAAAAATATGTGAGAGAATGACAAATATTTTAGAGAGAGATTGAGAGAGGAAGGTGAGATATCTCACATTTTATGGATGAAAATAAATTAATGGGGAGGCCTCTATTTATAGGCCAAAGGATAGTTCAAAAAAGGAAATAATCCAAGGTCAAATTAACTCACCTAATTGATTAGGTTACACAAATAATTGATTATTTAAGCCAATTTGAAAGATTTTGATAGAGATATGTTACCATTCCTTAAGACACTATCATAATCGACTAGAGACTTATTTTTCTGTTATCTAATTGATAGGAAGTTTTAAAATCAAAACTAATAAAATGTCAAAAACATTTTAGGTGATTTTATTTTAAAAAAAGAGGCTTTAAAAATAGTTTTGGTGAGTGTGTGATTTAATAGAATCACTTCATGAAAGTGCTCTTTGGGTTTTACAAAACACTGATCATTCAGACACAATTAGACGAGATTTCACACTTCCTCTCTTTCACACTCTGAAGGTTGAAGTCATTTGTCGAATATACCAATGATATGAGCATTTCAATTGAATCTTCTTGTGGATAAGGCTTAAGGTATCTTCAAGCCAGAGGATATCATAGGTGATCATCAAACCCTAAATATTCAACTTTATTTGGAGGAATAACTTGACCAATTATCTTGTGCATATTTGACCCCTTGAGTCAGCTTTAGCACTTGCTTGTTGTAGTTGTCATTAAAGTCACTCTAAAGGATGTTACATCTTTAGGTGTTGTCATCATCAAAACCATGATGTTATCAAGTCTAGGAATATCTTGCTTATCTATGTGCTTTGATCACTTCCTGATTAAACCCGCAAACACGTAGTTATATATATTGGACAAGTCCTTAATCAATTAGGTAGTATAAAATCTTTTCTAATTAACTAGAAATACTTCGTGATCAATTCCATACAAGCCTTAATTTATTTTTAAGAAGTTTTATAAAATAAGAGAGGGTTTAAAAAACTTTTTTTGTGTCTGTGATTTCCATAGTACTTCAAGACTTACTCTTGACTTTTTACATTTTTATTGATCACAACTTTATATATTTAAGTTCCTTTACTTAATACAACAATGACTTAGCACTTCAACTAGAACTTGAATCTTTTGATTGATGCGGCTTGAGATATATTTTTGGTAATGTGTCATAATTAAAAGCTTTACTTGATAGATGAAATTAACCCCCTTTGTCACATAGAACTCTCAACATCCACGAGTTATTTGATATACTGAGTTGTTATCTTCAAAGGTGTTTCTTCATTTGTTGTCATTATCAAAACCAATTGTTGGTCATACTTGCAAGCACATAGATCCATAAATCCCAATCACCATATACCCCCATAGGCCTTATTTATAAGCAAAAGTATTCTAAATTTTTTGGCATAAAATATAAGTAAATGTCAACAAATCTAAGAACATTTATGTCTTTATTCCAAAACTATTTTTGCATTAATTTCTTAATATTGTATGTATGATAATTTTATCAAGGATAAATTAGTAATTATGTTAATTATTTTAAATGAAATCAATAAAATCAAATACTTTTTACTATCACTCATATTAAGCATGACATTTGTATTTTTTTATTATAATTAAGGCATGGGTAGTATGATTTTAACCTTTCATCCTTTATAAAGCCTAGAAATTTTGTAACAGTCATAATGTTCTTTGCATACCTAATTTTCATGTGAACCTAATATATCTTACAAAATTTACTAATATATGTTACAAAATTAACTAATAGTCATGACTGTTATTTGCATTTTCAGACTAACTTATGTCATATTCTGCAATATAATTCCAAGGAAATGATTGGTATAACTAAAGTATAAAGAGACTTATACATCCTTTATTCTAAAATTCATTATTCAAATTGTGACTATGTTGTAAATAATTCATATGAATTATACAATTCCATGTTAGGTCATGTTTCTAATGTACACTTACAAGTATGTAGCGGTAAATTCATGATCATTGAGCTATTGGTTAACTCAACGTCAATAAAACTAGAGTCGCCACCGCGCTTTTATTGTTTCCAAAGGAAAATGGAGAAAGTACGAACAAAACCCAAAGATAAGAAGTTTTAAAATTAAAACCAATAAAATGTCAGAGATTACAGGTAAGGGGGTTGGTTACACAAACGGAAGGTATTAACACCCAAAGTGTCCTAGGTACTCCTAGGGAGCCCTTTTTGTGTGCACTTGTTTTGGTTGAAAATTTTTTTGTTTTAAAAATAGAATTGGGGGATGAGAAAAGAATTCATTATTTACATTTTGTGTTTGATAAGGCTTTTGGTCTTATGCCTACATACCGACATAAAATGAGGGATCAAAACCTCGTAGTTCGTGGTAAAAATTTCAAAGATGGGTGGATTGATTTTAACAAAATCTTAAAGATCTTTTGTTATTAATGGGAGAATACTCAATCAAACATCCACCGATAATGAGGGCTTTACAAAATTTAAGAGGGAGGACTCCAACTTAGATTAAATCAAAAAGTATGTCACTAACCCCTAGTAAATGGAAAGTCTTACACTCAATATATCATGGAATGGGAGAATTACATCTCAACCAAGGATAACTCAAATCTAAATGCTCTCTTTTTGAAAAGTTTAAAAGGAAAAAGGCACCGAGTGACCAAAATGATTAGATGAGGTTATTAGTTCTTTTTGGTCTTTTTGAAAATAAAGTCAATATGATTAAGTCTTTTTACAAGTTTGATTAAGAAAATAGTTTGAAAATCAATGGCATAAGACCAAGGTTTCTACTCATTAAAACAAGTCCAAGTTGAGAAATAACAAGTAAATAAGTTTTGAAAATGAGAGAGAGATTTTGAAATTAAAGAAGAAAGAGGTGGAGATGAAGAGACTATCCTAGACAAGATTAAAAGTTTTGAGTTGAAAATATCTAACCCATGGGAAGCGTCCACAAGACAATAGTGTCAGATAGAAACACATTTCCTTTGGATTGTCAAGCAAGCAACAAAGTCATAATCATCCAAGCAATTAATAAGAAGACCAGTGGTATCAAATAAAGATATCTAAACATCAAAGCTAACACTCCAAAGCAAGCAATCTTCAATGTTCTTTATGTGTATCAGATGAAAAATCCCTTGAAACATACTCAAAGAGAAAACATCAAATAATAACAATAAGATCAAAATAAGAATTTAGACAAAGAGAGTGTATCAGATAAACCAAAGGGGGTCTCTCAAGCTTGTGTCAGATGAATGGCATTGTCCAAGTCTTGGTCTCAAATCAATGGCATTGGCAAAGTTTTTTCTTTCATAGCTTAGGAATGTTGCCTACTTTAAGTCCATAGGTTCAAATCAAGTCACAGACAAAGATCCAACAGTCCACCAATGTGTTTTTTAGTGTTTTTGTTTTTATTAAGTGTTTTAAGGTCTTAAGACCACAAACAAAATAATATCACAAGCACAAATATATCACAAGCACAAAATATAATGGCTCACGTGAGCGAAATGAAAATAACAGAAGCATAAACATGGGCCCAAGTGGGTAAAGAGCAAATGACTTAAGCATAAACAATTTGCATGAATGTAAATGACAAAGAATGATAAAGTGCAAGAATTTAAATTTCATTAAAGTAAATGACAAGAAAATTAAATGTTAGTTGTCAAGTTAGTATGTTAATTGGTCCCTTTAGGCAAATGTAGTGTTATGTTAAGCAATCGTAATTAGACTTATGTAGAAGTCACAACTATCTGAGGTCGATCGATAACAATATTGGTGTTAATGCATTCTAGAGATAAGGTATCCAAGACCAAACTCCTAAATCATACCACACAAAAACAAGAGGGTATGTGTCTATCTCAATCAAGCTTATGTTGATTCATCTGACACAAGGTCATTGATGAATCAATTAGCTAATGATTCATGAGAAGTCATTGGCCAAGAGGTGATTGGGGAAGAAATGAGATAAAGATGGAGAGATGAAAAGAAGGAGATCCCAATTTGGTCAAGGGATGAACCTCACTTGATCAATAGCATTCATTCATCTTGAGGGATGAAGTTTAAACTTCATCAACCCCCTAAATCCAATGGTATTGACCAAGTCAAAGTCCAATTCAACCAAGACCAAGTTCAAACAGAAGTAAGGTCAACACAAAGTCAAAACAAAAACTCATCAAAGCATTAAATCAATTAAAATATTTTAAAACATTTTAAAAAAGGAGAAAATAAGTTTTCAAAGTTCAAAAACCTAAAATCCCTTCAAACCACCAAAGAAATGGCCAAGGGATTTATCATAGGTCAAACAAGGTCAAATGACCATTGCCTAATTTTTTTGGCATTTTTCAAAAGTCAAGAGTAATTAAAAACTAATTAAAACAAGTTAAAAATCACAAAATTCACAAAAAAAAATATCAAACTTAATCCAAAAATTGAAAGAGGGAAATATTTGTGAATTTTTGGTGTTGGTCCCATAATTTTTGGATCAAAAATGAATTTATGGTGAATTTTAGAAGAAATAGCTATTTAAAAATCATTTTAGAAAATAAAATAAAAGGGGAAAAAATGGAGCCATCGTATCTCCCTCATTAATTGAGGTGGCAGATTTGATGATCCACAAAACGTGTTCTACCAATGCCACAGTCGATGCACCCACACACGTGGTAATCAAAAGCAATGGTCAAGATTAAAACGTGGAATGAAGATCCAAAGGTGAGGGACAAGCCACACCACCACCGGAGCCCTAGCTCCGGTCATCTTCTCCAATGAGGGTCACCGAACTGGCAGGATCAAACATGTCCAAAAATTCATGGACCATACATCATTTTAAAGAGAAAATTGCAAGGATCACATATATCACCTCCATTTGTTTCATCTCTCACTCTATAATTAGAAAAATGGATATGAAAATCGAGGTGTTCAACCTGAGTTACTTCGAATCAAGTCCAAAACAACTCAGTCATATTGCCTACATTGGTAGGACTTCAGCCATCACAAAATTGAGTCCATATCTAGAGTATTGAGGGTGAATCGAAGAGAAGAAGTTTGATGAAATTCACCTTCTGTCAGAAGCTTATGAGCCTTAATCTTGATGCAATTGCTAGTGATTTATCCTCCTCTTGCTTGCAGAAGTTCAATGGAATGGAAATGGGAAGGAACCTTTGAAGTTTTTGTTCACAAACTAGAGTTGAACAAAAACGCGATTTCAAAGAAATCTTCAAAGTGTTCTATGGAGTGAGGCTATGGAAATGGCTGGAAAAGCTTGGGCAGGGTTCTCCTATGATTCTGAGCCAACGATGCTTGATTTATAGGCCAAGGAAATGATAAATACACCTTTCAAATTTGAATGAAATTGAGTAAACCTTGGTGCATGGGTGCATGGGCAGGACCAATTCATGATTGAAATCCACTTGAAATTGTCCAAGGAAGTTGCCGAAGTCATCACACAAAGCCATGCAAAGTTGTACAAAGTTTGGAGTTCAAATCTTGCTAAAACAAGCCATGGACAGAATTCATGCGCAAGTCCTTCATTCCTCATCCAAATGATGTGATCTTAGACTCTATGGAAAACTATCATCATAAGGAAAACAATTTGATGTTGGGAATTTTTCAATTTGAATCTTGGAAAATGGAGAAAGTTTTCCTTGAAGTTGCAAGAATCAAACATACTTAGAAATTTTTCTAAGTTATAAGTCAAATGACCTCTCTTTCCACCTTGAATAACTTTGGATGCGAGCTTAAAATGAACTTGGTGCCTTCTACAAAGTTGTAGATATTTAAATTGTTTTCAATTTGACCATAAAATTGGAACCATTTGGAGTTTGGATGATGGAGTTATGGATTTTAGAAGTTGAGGAAACTTGTTGGTTCAATGATGAGAACCAAAATGAACCTATAATGTTTCCTCTTGGTACACAACCTTGAAAGTAGAATTTTATCTTTATCAAAGAATAAACCTTGAATACCCCATATTTAAATTAATCATTAAACTTGGATCATCTTCATATCATAAAAATTGAGGAAGTTATGACTCTTGGAAGTTGACCTTATATCTATGGCACAGACAAAATGACCTATAATCTTTCACCATACAAAATGACCTTAAAAGCAAAAATAGATCTTGAGTCCAACATGAAAGATGTTTTTAATGTCACATAGAGTAATGTTTCTATTGGAATCATTTTCATATGACAAAAATTGTAGGAGATAGGGTCTATAAAACCCTAGATTTGACCTGTTGACTTTTCTAGTAAACTTCCTTGGACCAACTTGCACACTTGAAGTTCCTTTGCTCTTAGGGGATCATGGAGGATAATATATTCTCATAATTATGTAAAATGAAGTATCCCTTTATATCTTTTACCGACTATTGAAGAAACTTGTTGAGGAAAGCACACAAGATATCCAAATGAATTAGGGATTCCTTAATAAACAAGCTTCAAACTCTTGATGAAATCTTGATTAAAATGACAAATAAAGAACATGGGGATCCATATATTATGTTTAGAACCAATATGGACCTTTTCTTGGTGAGGCACATATGGACACACACACTACCTACAAAAGAAACAAAGTTATACTAGACATATTTTTGTATTTTGGTTAGTAAACAAAGAAAAATAAAGTATTATACAATAAAAATTATTGGTGATCTTTCCTAATGCAAACCCAATGAATGATAGGTGAGGATAATACCAAGGTGTGATCCCAATGCCAATGCAAAGCTGTGAGATGGCATAAGGGATCTTAGGGGTGAAAATTGGGGTCTTACAAAGCCATTTCAAAAGTTTTTCATTTCATTTCTTGTAAAACTAAGATGACACCTTGTGATTCCTTCCACTTTTCCAAACAAAAAAGTTACATTTTCCATCTTTATTGGTTAAAAGAAGGCACTAAATGCTACATTCTCTATGATTTACAAAACCATGAATGATTTGTCTCCAAAAATGTTATTTTGCATGAGTATCATTTTACCTTTAAACTTTATTCATCACACAAATATATCTATATCACACCTTCAAACTTGCATTCCTTACTCATATTCCTGATGACCCCACCACTGAACCACATATTTAATTTCCTACTCCCTATACTAACACAAATTTGTCCTTTTTTACTGCTCCAAATTTTCCTTTCCTTGTCAATTTTCCCTTTTCTGAGCATCCTAGTATTAGAACAAGATTTGGTTATGCATCTATACCTTGAGTTTTGATGATAAAAATATTATATTTGTAATGGAACAATTTTGGTACCCTAATGGTTTATTATTGTGTACGTAGCTTTAACAAGTAGTTCTGATTCTGAGTATATGGCGTGCAACGTCATCAATTTCTGAATATTATGTTCTAAATTCCGCTTCTGCGCTAACTATAAGAATTTTTGAAAGATATCAAGTTGCTGATGCAATGTTCTTTCTACTTCTATGTTGTTTCACTCCTGAGAAGTTTCTGAAGAGACGTTATGTTGCTAATGCAACGATCTCTCCACTTCTACTTTTGGACGTGACTCTGATCATTAAGCTTCTGAAGAATAGAAAGCTTCTGAAGTTTTATTACTTAGTTGAAGATTCTGAAGATCTCAAGCCATACGTTGAGGTTATCAAGATTCTGATTGAAGAGTCTAAAGATTCTGAAGATACTGAAGATCTCAAGCCAGACTACTGACATTGTGAAGGTTCTGACTGAAGATTATGAAGTTTTTGAATCCAGCTGTATGTTTCTTCATTTCATGCTTCATTAACTTTCATTAGAAGCCAACAAATTTGAAGATAAGATCAAAATGGATACGTTATCAAACAGTACATAGTACAAATCAAATATTCCTTCCACTACCTGATATCATGGGCAAATGACAATACTATACATCACACCTGTCACTGAATTTGTGGGCGAAGGACTGTATGTTGTATCACTCATTTCATCAATCCAACAGTGGACAACCACTCTATTTGGTATCCTATTTTTCCCTTCAACGGTCTCTTTTTTATGCTATATAAGTGGGACTTGGAGACTTGAAGAAAACAACTAACAAATGCTAACACTATAATTGCTGCTAAGAGACACTACATTATTTGACAAGTATGTTTTTATGTGAAAAGCTATCAAATTTTGTACAAACTTTTCTTTAAGTGTTTTGCATTTCATTTGTGTAAAATTTGTTTATGTAGAAGCATCTTGTAACACAAAACCTTTGATTCAAACGTGTTATTTGTGATTCCTTAAGGAGACTAGGGTATAGTCGGATCCTTGAGAAGACAAAGAACGTTATTCTTTGTGATTATTGGAATCAGTTGATTATAGTGGATTAAGTCCTTGTGTATAAGGCAAAATCACTTTTGCGGGTGGACAAGAGTAGCTTTGAGTTTCAAGCGAACCAGGATAAAAATACTTGTGTTTTTATCTCTTTATTCTTAGTATTTGTGTGGTGTTTTTGAGTTGATAAAAAGTTTTTGTTTTTTAAAACCCAATTCAAACCCCTCATTTCTTGTGCTTTTCACACCTTCACATAGTTATTCCCTCATTATAGTTTAATAAATTACACATATTGACCATATTTCTTGTATAATTATTCATCATAAACCTCTTAATCTTGTTTTAGATACTAATAGTCTGAGCACACCTACTGACTTTTCAAACTTACTAAACAATAACCAAATACCTATTAGTTCTTCAATTTTACCTACATCTATATCTACCAATCAGATACCTTATAAATCCTTTGAGTCTTTACCTATTAGACAATCAACCAGATGCATTACACCCCATAAGTTACCTGAAAACTTCCATTTCTTTTCCACATATACTCTTTCACCAAGATCATTAAGTAAATCCACCTATCACTTATATTTTGTCTTAACATATAGACATTGCTCTTCAACCTATACAAATTGTCACATTTCATCAAACATTTAACCAAGCCAATAAACTTGATTGTTGGAGAAATGTTATGGCTATTAAACTACAAGCTCTTGAAGAAAATCAAATATGGACTATTATTGACCTACTACCTCGTAAAACCACTACTTGGATATAAATAGTGTTGGAGATTTGACAACATACACAAGAGAGAGTGAATTGTGAAGGTTTGAAAATTGTTAATTTAAGAGTGAATTATTTGATGAATTAGAGTCTGAAATCATTTTATAAAACGTTTGAATAAATATCAGCAAAAATTTAAAGTAAAGTAAATTTTTAAAAATAAAAGAGATAAAGGAATAGAAATGACACTGAAGAATTATATAAGCTCAATCAAGAAGACTTAATCATGTCTCCAAGAATTCATCTTGAGATTGTCTGTTATCCTTAAGAGTATTAGAAGGTTATGCCCATTGTCACACCCCAAATTTCTCCCCTCCTAATTTATTTTATGCTCATTTATCTACATTTATTCATGTTCATATCATTACACAAAGACCTTTTCATTTAGTCATTAGGTTAGCTTTCCATTTAGGATTTATGTTTTTTTTTTCTTTTCCCTCTTTGTTTGAATAATTAAATAATTTGACAAAATCATGCATACATCCATAATTGTTTTCTTTACAAAAGTAGTGTATTTCCAATAGACTACAAGGTGGGATCTTAAGCCTAGAAACAACATTCTTCGAATAATTTTCAAATTACATCAAAGTATGAGACCATTGCATTTCAACGTTTCTATTTATCCTTGTAAGTGTGAAGTCTTCTACATATTTCATTTTGGAAACAAGGCCTAAACATGCATCATTTATTATGATAAATTTTATTTATTTACATTAGAAAAGTTAAAAAAAAAAAGAGTTACAAATTTGACTCTTTTTTTTACATAATTTTGATTCATGTACATTTTCACTTTTAAAATAATTACAAGTTCAATCTTAATACCATACACCTAAATTTGAGACCTAATTTATCTCCAAGCCTCCTTTTGGTTCAAAGATAGCTCCAAATTATTCCACGACTATGCCCTTCTTGTTCTTGAATCCATCCTCTTTAAGCCATCTTCAACATACTTATTTTCTTCACATCCAAACAACCCATGTCATATCATGCTACCTCAAGCCACATCATTTTTCATTTATTATTAAGTTATCCTTGTGCCAACCATGTCTCACTGTTATAACAAAAGAAACAAATTCCAAATTAGTTCAAAGTTTGTACAAAAGTTCTGAACAAAAACAAAGCCAAAAGCAGTAATAGGAGACAAGGTATCACAAGTTTGGTTACAACTTCATGAAAATATAACTCAACATTGAAATTTGGTTTTTATATCAAAATAGAAAAACCACATTTGTCTATCTAAAAGGTCAAGCTGAATCATTACCAAACTGACTTATCTCACAACAAACATGGTAGCGGTCCCAATTTCATAAATATTGCAAAAAAACTTCAGACACAAAATTGATTCCTTCACTCGTTTCCTATTTCACTCAACCTATGCCATTCAAATCTATATTTTTCTTCATTACAAATGGGGGCATTAAGAAGAACAATGGGGGGACGATATAAACTCGAGAAGAAAAGAAACCTAAGCCTTCATTGTCATATTGATACAAAGAGCATCCATATCAAAAATCATGAAAAATATACTCGAGCAACCAAATGTTCATACAACACAGTGAATAAAGAAAATTTCAGCCATAACAAAAAGCCACGGTAAAGCTATCTCCATACACTTACAGTTCGTAAAAAAATAAAGCTAGCCATACAAAACCAAAACATGTATTAGCAGAAGTTGAGAGGAAATCTAGAATCCAAACGGACACCTTCAAAACACCATATAGGAGAGGACGAATGTTGAGGATGTATACTTGAGACATTTTTTCATGATTTTTCTTATGAGGTAAAAAATCCACTTCTTTATATTGATGGTTTAATTGTTAGTTTTTGTTTCCTCTCCTATTTCCATGCTTGATCATAACCATGTGTTTTCGTCGGTGTGTCCAAAGTATGTCTATATCCATTTGTAAGGTGTGTTTGAATCTTGTTTCTGTGTAAGGAGTAGAAGATTCAGTTTGTCTTGTTTGAAAGATATTTTTTTCAGAATAATGATGTAAGATGAAGGAGAGAGATATGAAGAGTAAGTGATTTGCTTCGGTCATCTTGGTTCTTGAAAGCAGAGGATTCGGTTGAGAGAGAGAAAGAGATTTGGATCGTGTTTTCTGGAGAAAAATAAGGGCGGTCGTTTAACTTGTTTCTTTAGGATTTTTTTGTTTCCTTTTTTGTGCTGCAAGGCTGAGTCGGGTCTGGAGGGGTCCGACCCACTCCTTTGACCTGTGCGCCCCAACTGGGCTATTAGTGTTGGGCTTCCACGCCCTTCACCCCTATTATACCCCCTTTTGTTTTTTTACTAGTTTTTTATTAAAAAATATCCATAATTTTATTTTATTAAGTTATAAAAAACAAACTCTTCTTTTTTATTTATTTATTTATTTTATTATTTAGTAAAATATTATTAAACGAATACAACAACAAAAAATGGTTACTTATAAATTTTCTTTATTTTACTTACTTATTTATTTTCTTGTACGAATGCTATAAAGCAATAAAAAACACAAGATAAAGAGAGATTAATTTAAGTATGTCTAGTTAGAGTTTTAATCCTCTAGCTGAAAGAGTTCTGAGAGTTAAAGTGTCATTTCGATTTTAAGTTGGTCCCAATAGGATTTTAAGTTGTTTAAATTATTGCTCGTGTGTTTGATTGGATTTCCTTGAATAAACATCACTTTTTTTTATCTTACACAGAATTTGTTGTTAACAAGGCCATGAGCACATGACCAAGATACATCTTTTAACAAGACATAAGCTTTGGACCATTACCCTTTTTGAGATTTCACCTTTCTTTTGCTTCAAACCATTTTCTTAATTAAAATTGGAAGAAAAAGATTACCTGGGTGAAAGGTCCAATCGTAGTCCCGAATGCTAGGCCCAAGTTGTAAGGGCTTGCAAGCCATAAGTGTTCGTCTTCCCCTCTAAAACACTTGTAAATATTCAAACTTCTTTTCTTAATAAAATTGGAAGAAAAATATTACCTGGGTGAAAGGTTCAGACGTAGTCCCGAGTATTAGATCCAAGTTGTAAAAGCTTGCAAGTTATAAATACTCGTCTTTCCAACCCAAAAAGACTTTCAACCAATCAAACTCTTTTTTGTCGCTGCCGTCCGATCTTTAAAACCTTTTCAAAAATGAAAGACATTTTGTATTAAGTTTATTAAAAGCAATGCTTCATCCATAATTATTGAGTTGAGATAAGTGAAGTTTTCCCGAATGTTGATTTGTAAATCCATTCAATGTGATGCAAACGTCCGCTCCTCACATGTTTTGGGTAAAAAAATGTTCTTCATCGATTAATACAATGTAGCTTTCGCTAAAGTTGACAAATAAACAAACATTTTATATCCAGAACTATGTGTTCCTTGAGTTCTTTAATGAGATACGTAGGAGCAGGATTGCGAAATATTGTCAGGCCCATTAATAAAAAACTTAGGTTTAGTCTCATTTGTTGCAAAAATCCAAAAACATCTTTTATTTTCTTTTAATCCTATTATTCTTTCCCTCATAATAACCTGAGAAGTCTAATATTTCAAGCTAACACTAACACACGCAACTAACCTAATTGTTCCCATTGTGTACAACGAACGTGAGGGGTGCTAATACATTCACCTTACATAATCGACTCCCGAACCCTGATTTGGTTGCGACGACCAATATCACTGTCGTTCCTTCTTGATTTTTATCGATACTTCCCCTTCCCTTTTTAGGAATAAATAAAGTTTGGTGGCGACTCTGTTCAGTCCATCCCGCGAGCGTGCGGTTGTACTTTGCTAAGTCGTGTTCCCATTTTTTGAGGTGCGACAGATGGCGACTCTGCTGGGGAAGGCAATTTCCCTAAGTGAGTCAAGCCTAGATAGGTCGTTTGTGTGCCTTTTCTTTATTGCTTTTGCCATCTTTATTTTCATATTGATATCATTTGTTGTATTGGTTCCATTATGCTTTAGTAGTTGGATACTCTGATTGCAAACCTTGTGGGAAAGACTCTTTACCCGAGTCTCGAGTAAAAACATAAGATAGGACAAGGTTGAGTAGTGCACGTCCACAAGATGAATTTCTCGTTGGGTCAGTACGAGAACCTCACTTAGAGTAGATCCTTTGGAGGATGTTGTCGCTCGGTAAGTAAGTTGCCATAAGCTTCGATATTTTCATTAGGATCCATGGCTCTAAGGACCATTTGTAGAACGTTAATCCTTTGGCCAATTAGGAAAGATGGTTGCGTGGTGTGGGTCCGCGAGATGAATTTCTCGTTGGATCGATGCGAGAACCTGACTTAGAGTACTTTCTTTGGATGGAGTTGATGCCCAACAAGTAAGTTGCCGCAGGAAGCAAACACTCTAATGGATCCATGACTCTAGGAACTTTTTTTTGAAACCTTAGACCATACACGGTGATAACCCTGTTCCATACGAAGCAATCAGATTTATCCATACCTCGAGCCTATGAACGTATACAAAAAAATGCGTCACATTCATCCATATACATTGCATCAATATCACAAAAAACAAACTCTTAGTTATCTCATATTTGTTTCAGGAATTGAGAACTTGAAAATGACAACTCCATGAAGAAACATTTTCTCACTCATGTACAAGGAATCTAAGCTTGATAGCTTATAAGGATTGATCTATGACTTGACTCTAAATAATCATGATGACTTCGGAAAAGATCATGGGAAAAATCTGAACCTTCTGACTAAGAAAGTTGACTATGGGGTCATCATCTCTCTAGAACAATATTATGATCCACCTTTACGTTATTTCACATTTTCCGATTTCCAACTAGCTCCTATGTTAGAATAAGTTGATAGAATTATGGGTCTAAAGTTGAAGGATTTCAATCCATTTCCAAAGCTTCAAGAGGAAGTGGGCCCAAATAAGTTAGCTTTAGTCCTAAGTATCGATGTCCCAACTGTTCTAGTCAATTGGATCGAGAAAGATGGTTTCAAAGGTTTTGCCATGAGGTTCTTGGAAGAATTAGCTCTGAAATTCAAGAAAGAAGGAAATTGGAAGGCATTCTATGTTGTGTTTGCTCTATTGATCCATGGGATTGTGCTCTTCCGAAACATTGAAAAATGTATGGATCATGTAGCCATAGAAGTCTTTCTCTCTGGCAATTCTGTACCATTCTCTTAGCTGACATTTACCATGCCTGTCACGCTCGAAATGAAAAGAGGGGAGGAACCCTGTTATGATGTGCTCCTTTGCTTTATACTTAGTTCATGCAACATATGTCTGAAAAAGGCCTTTTTGTAGCAAAAGAGCTTAAATATCCTCAAAGACTAGCTTCTCTCACCGCAAGTTCCATCACATGGTATGTCAAAGAATGGGAAACCCCATATATCATTGTTAGCTGTGAGGAATTTCCTAATGTGCCACTGTTGGGAACTAAGGGTTATATCAATTACAACCCTATGTTATCTCGGATGCAACACGACTACTCCATGGATGATCCTCCTGAAGCCAAAGACTTACAGCCATTTGTGCTCTTTGACATCTAAGCAAGTAATCCTGATGTAAGAATAATCCAAAAATCTTGGTTGAAGATTGTTAGAAAGAGTAAAGAATTCGGAAAAAGGAACCCTCTTGTCAAAGAACCTTACACTCGATGGGTGAAAGAGAGAGTTGAGGTAATCCATTTTCCATTCATCTTTCATGCTTCAGCTTTCCCTAAGGTTCCTGATCCAAAACCTATACTTCCCAAGGACATGGAGAAACTCAATGCTAAGGTTAAAGAGCTCGAATTGGAGAATACTGAGTTGCGAATAAAGATGAACCGAACTGCTTTGGAAAATAAAAAATTGAAGGATGAGCGTAAGGGATAAGCCAAGGAAATTGAAGATAGTAACAAGAGAGCCAGGTTATTGGAAGACCAGAAGAACGATCTTGATCACATCCTTATAGGTTTTACATCAGTAATCTAGACCAAAAAGGAAGAGCTTAAGAAAGCTGAATATAGAATTCGGGAGTTAGGAAGGATGCTAGATAAGTCTCTTGTAGAAAAGAAGGAAATTAAGCTCGACTTTGAATCCCAGGTCCGTGAACTTAAGGACATTCTCAAGAAGTGCAAAGATAAGTTGTCTCGTGAGATCCTTCAGAAAGAAGAAGCTGAGAGAAACTATCTCCACCTCGAATACCAGTTGGAAGAAACTAATAGGAGGTTTACAGTTTTGGAGAGCCAAGAAGGTGATGCAACCTACTTGCTCTTAAAGAATGACTGTGTGTATTTGATGAGGCTGTATAGAGAGGATAGGATGGCCCTAAGTGAAGATCAGCGCATCATCATGAAACTCCAAGACCTCTATGTTGAATGGAAAGTTCCTCAACTTGGATATATTTGCTAACCTCAACATGTTGGAACTTCCAAAAAAACTCCAAGAAGCTGATTGGTGTATGTATCCAGAGAACACACCTTCCCAAGTTTTTAATTTTGTCAAGTTTTGCAAGCAAATGGTGAAGGAGCTCACCACAAATCTTGCTACGATCAAAAGGGATGAGATGGAGCTTAAGTTCACTTGTACTTGAATTTGAATCAATTGTATTTGAATCATTTGAATCATTTGTACTTGAAGTTAAATCACACATATTTAAATTTGAATTTAAATTTAAATTAATGAAAGTTGTCATTTTAGGTCTCATTTATTATGCTTTTATTATTATTATTCAAAATATTACAACAATATATTCTAATATTGCTGAAATAAATAACAAAGATAACTAAGAGATTTACACAAAATGCGTCTATATATGCACGCTTACATGCATACATGTCATCATTCAAACAAAAACTCATTTTGTGTATTCTTCTAGTTCCACACTGAGTGCCCAACACCACTACAACACCAGAGCCAACGCTCGTCAAAGAATGACAGATCAAGAGCAAGAATTGGAGAGGGTAAGCTCAGAACTTGAGGAACTGTGAGGAAGTATGGGTTAAGTCATGGAGATACTACAAGTCATTAAGGTTGAGTTAGACACTCAAACAACGGTCGTTTCAGAAGTCATCGGTCATATGGCTGAACCCCAACCTGCAAGAACAGTGTCTACTACTTGGTCAATCTCCGGTTTACCTCCCGACTTTACACCACGAGTTGAAGGCGCCTCTGGAGTTGTATAATCCACTCAGTAAACTGTTCCTCTACCAACTATCAATGAAGCTCATCCCGTGGTCCACACATTTGCACCACCCCCTGTCCATGCATGTGTGCAGCCTTATTTTAAAGATCAACAACATGCTCTAGATTTTTCTGATGAATATGATGAAAGGCATGAAGACATAAGAGGAATGAAAGAGAATTTCCATATTCTTGAGAAAAGGTTAAGAGCTATGAAAGGTGACCAAGTCTTTGGGTGCTGCTGCTAGGGAGATGTGCTTAGTGTCTAGTCTTGTGATTCCCGTGAAATTCAAGACCCCTGATTTCGATAAGTACGAGGTCCACTCATGTCCCAAAAGTCACCTTATCATGTACTATCAGAAGATGGTTGCGCATGTCGAAGACGATAAACTTATGATACATTGCTTCCAAGATAGCTTGAGGGGTGTTCCCTCTAAGTTGTACTTAAGCCTTGATCAAAGTAGAATTCGCTGTTTCCAAGACCTATCTGATGCTTTCATCCAAAATTATAAATATAACATGGATATGGCCCCGGATATGAGGCAATTGCTCAACATGTCTCAGAAAGATAACGAATCTTTTAAGGAATATGCATAATGATGGAGGGAAGTGGCCTTAGAAGTTGAACCACCCCTTGTTGAAAAGGAGTTAGCAGATTGGTTCATGGGTACAGTAAAGCCTATGTTCTATGAAAGGATGGTGAGTAGTGTATCAGAAAGTTTCTCTGACTTGGTTGTCGTGGGCATAAAGGTTGAGCTTGGATTAAAAAATGGTAAAATGATAACCACCACTGAAACATCCGGTAACAATGTCAAAAAAAATTCCTGAGGTTTTCAAAGAAAGAAAGATGGTGAAATAAACATAGTGTCAACCAGTCAAAGAAGGAGTCACTCGTACAAGAAGCAGCAACAACAAGTTTCCTAACAACAACCGACTTATCTAGTGCAGTATATCCAACAACCGTATGTGGCAGCAGCCACATCGGCTTTCAACCAACCCTAAGCTCATATATATCAACCTATTCAACAAGTACCAGTATACCAACAAGCACCTACGACACTCATTTAGCAACAACCAAGGGCGCAAACTCCACATCCGTAAAATCTTCCAAATCAGAATAGGGTACAAAGAGGTAGACCTCCTTTCGCTCCGATCCCTATGACATACACTGAGTTGTACCTATCATTGATGCAAAAAGGGTTGGTGACTCCCAGATCTTTGGGTCCTCCACTAGATCCTTTTCTTCCATGGTACAACTAAAATGCCCACTGTCCTTTTCCATGAGGGTGCCCCTGGGCATGATTTAGAAGGATGTTATGCTTTGAAGCATATAGCGCGAGAGTTGGTTGTGAAGAAGATACTTTCATTCAGAGATGTTGGACCCAACGTAAAGAGTAATCCTTTACCCGTGCATGGTGTTATTAATGCCATTGAATATGTATATGATGTTTATATAATCAAAAATGTTGAAGATATTAAAACTCTGGTGCTAGCATTCCATGCAAGATTGATGTGAGCTGGCCTGGTTGATACTTGTCATGATAATTGTGAAGAATGTACCATTTATCCAAGAGGGTGTAAATTGGTGCGATCCGATATTCAAAACTTGACGGATCAAGGTGTTTTACAAGTTTGTGGTCCTGCAACAAACGGGGAAATTTCAGTAATTGAACCCTTTTTCAATCTACCAGAACCTGTTGAGATAACTTATCGAAGAAGGGATATTGTTCATCCATCACCCGTGATAGTTTATATGCTTATCCATTTTCCCTTCGAAAGCACCAAGGTTGTACCTTGGAAGTATGACATAACTGTGGTAGATGGAGAACCTAAAGATGTCGAATATGAGAAGAGCCTGGAGGATGTTGATGCTAATATAACAAACATCACAAGGACCAACATAATGACCCATAATAGTCGGATTTATACTCTTAATTTCAATATAACCCTTCAAGCACCAACAAAAGAATCTATGACCACAGCTCCTGCCAAAGAATCTGGGGGGGGGGGGGTACAGTCAGAATTGCAATCAGGTGAAGCGGTTGAATTTTTGAAAATGATAAAGAAAAGCGACTATAATATAGTCGATCAGCTACACCAAACACCATAAAAAATATTTATCTTATCCTTGCTTCTAAACTTCCAAGCTCATAGGGAATATCTATTGAAAGTGCTTTCTCAAGCTCATGTTATTCAAGAAATAACGGTTGGCCAGTTTGATGGGGTGGTCTCCAATATCACAGCTTTCAACACTCTAAGTTTCAGCAATGAAGAATTGCATAAGGAAGGACAAAATCACAACCGCGCCTTACATGTGTCCATAAAGTGCCAAGAAGATGCTCTGGCTAGGGTTTTAGTTGACACTGGATCTTCCCTCAATGTCCTGCCAAAAAGGGTACTTGATAAATTATTTTACCAAGGGTCAGAGATGAAACTCAGTACGCTTGTGGTAAAAGCATTTGACGGTTCCTAGTGGACAGTAGTTGGGGAGGTAGAGATATCAATCAAAATCGGAATGCATGTGTTCCCCATCACTTTACAAGTCATGGACATCAATCCAGCTTATAGCCGCCTTTTGGGACGTCCATAGATACATGATGTTGGGGTAGTGACTTCTACTTTGCATCAAAAAATGAAGTTTGTCATCAACAACAAGCTCGTCATTGTCTCAGGTGAAGAATATTTCATCATTAGTTAACTCTCCTCTTTCTGTTATATCAAGGCTGATGAAGATGCCTTGAAGACTTCTTTCCAATCACTTGAGATAGCCAATGCCATGCTTGCAGAAGTAAAGGATCTCATTGAGAAATCCAGTTTGTCATTTGCATCTTTGAAAAGCGCGAGGTCGGTAGTTGAAAGTTGAGGTTCTGCAGGTTAGGGGCAAGTCATCAATGTCAGTGAGAAAAAGGATCATTTCGTTTTGGGGTACAGGCCTTCTTCTAAGGAAGGAGCCCTGGTCCCTGCAAAGGACCGCATACGAAGCATTCAAGAAGTTTTCCTAAGCACTGGTTTTGTTCGTGGGGATTAAGTCGGTGTAGTTGAAGATGACACTGAAGATAAAGAAACATCAAATCTAATATACCGGTGTGAAGTAACCTTAACGAATTGGGAGGCAATTGAAATTCCAGAAGTTTTTCATGTGTCAAAGTAATTATGTTTTCCTTTGTTTTTCAAAATCCTTAGCTTTGCCCAAGGCTAACAGATCATTTGTAGAGCCACTTTAAATTTCAAACTCATTATGACAAATAAAGAGCATTTCGTTCAAACTCTTATCATGCATTTATTTGTTTTGTTTTCCTGAAAATGGAAATCCTTTCAAAAATTAAAAAATATATATTTTTACTTCATTTACATTTTTATTTCCATTTTTCTAAGAAGACCATCACTAAAAAAACATGCAGAATAATCAATAAACAAGTTGAATCTGGTGACCCTACTACTCCCTATAACTTTGAATTCCCCATCTATCAAGCAGAAAAGGAGGGTGAGGAAGATTGTGACATCCCCGAAGAAATGGAAAGGCTGCTCAGGCACGAGTCCAAGGCTCTTCAGCCACATCAAGAACCGGTGGAGGCAATCAACCTTGGCATCGAGGAAGAGAAGAAAGAGGTCAAAGTTGGTACTACACTTGGGGAAAGCATCAAAGAAAGATTTATCAAGTTTCTACAAGAATACGTAGATGTATTTGTATGGTCGTATCAGGATATGCCAGGTCTGGATACTGATATTGTTGTCCATAAGTTTCCACTGCAGTCAGATTGCCCACCAGTGAAGTAGAAGCTCCAAAGAGCGAGACCCAACAAGGCTCTAAAGATTTGTGACGAGGTGAAACGTCAATTTGATGTCGCTTTTCTAGTAGTTATGAAGTACCCTCAATGAGTAGCTAATATTGTGCCAGTACCCAAAAAGGATGGAAAAGTTAGGATGTGTGTTGATTACAAGGATCTAAATAAGGCTAGTCCGAAAGACAATTTCCATTTACCATATATTGGAACTTTGGTAGACAACACTACTAAGTTCACAGTCTTCTCCTTCATGGATGGGTTCTAGGGTTACATTCAAATTAAGATGGCTACAGAAGACATGGAAAAGAACATGTTCATCACCCCTTGGAGAACATTTTTCTATAAGGTAATTTCATCCAGTCTCAAAAATGCCGAGGCAACTTACCAAAGGGCAATGGTCACTGTTTTCCATGATATGATGCACATGGAAGTCAAGGTTTATGTTGATGATATGATCGTCAAATCTCAGAACAAAGAAGATCATATGGACCATATAAAGAAGCTATTTGAGTGCCTCATGAAATTTAAGCTACGATTAAACCCTACTAAATGCACCTTTGGTGTTTGATCTGGAAAGCTGCTTGGTTTCATCGTTAGTCAACGAAGAATCGAGGTAGATTCTGACAAGGTCAAAGCAATACAGGAAATGCCTGCCCCATGTACAAGGAAAGAAGTTAGAGGATTCCTAGAACTATTGAATTACATCTCTAGGTTTATATCTCATATGACTGCTACGTGTGAGCCTATATTCAAGTTGCTTCAAAAAGATCAAGCAATTGAATGGAACTCTGACAGCCAAAGATCTTTTGAGAAGATCAGACAATATCTGCAAGAGCCCCCTATTCTAATTCCACCAGTTTAGGGGAAGCCACTCTTTATGTATTTGATTGTGCTTGAAAAGTCATTGCGATGTGTGCTAGGGCAACATGATGAAGTTGGCTGGAAAGAACATGCCATCTACTATATGAGCAAGAAGTTTACCGATTGTGGAACTCGATATTCACTCTTGGAGAAAATTTGTTGTGCTTTAGCATGGGCCATTCATCGTCTAAGGCAGTACATGATTTGTCACACTATTTTGTTAATCTCAAAAATGGATCCAATAAAGTATATCTTTGAAAAGTCTGCTTTAACTGGAAGACTCGCCCATTGGCAGATGTTATTGTCTGAGTATGACATCCAGTATGTATCCCAAAAAGCTATTAAAGGAAGTGTGTTGTCTGATTACTATCCTGTTGAAGACTACCAGCCGTTGAAATTTGACTTCCCTGATGAAGAAATTATGGTAGTAAAAGATTGTGAAATCTCAGGACCTGATGAAGGGCATGAACCCGGATCTCGGTGGAAGCTCATATTCGGTGGTTCCTCCACTTATATGGGGCATGGCGTGGGAGTTGTTCTGTTAAACCCGAATGGTGGATATACTCCTTTCAAAACAAGGTTGTGTTTTTATTGCACAAATAATATAGCAGAATATGAGGCATGCATCCTAGGTATTGAAGCAGCGATTGACCTCCTAATCAAAATTCTGGAAGTATATGGAGACTTAGCCTTGGTGATCTACCAAGTCAAAGGCGATTGGGAAACACGTGATACCAAGTTGATCCCATATTGTGCCTATGTCGTGGAATTGATAAAAATACTTTGACAAAATCACTTTCCGTCATATCCCGAGAATTGAGAATCAAATAGCTGATGCTCTGGATATGTTGACTTTAATATACCAAGTTAGATTCCTTAATGAAGCGCCTCTCATCCAGATAGAGCGAAAAGTTGAGTATGCTTACTATTAGTTAGTTGAAGAAGAGGCTAATGGAAAACCTTGGTTTTCACGACATCAAATCCTATTTGAAAAATCATGAATATTCAGCAGATGCAACAACCATTGACAAGAAAACCTTTAGGAAATTAGAGTCCAAATTCTTCTTAAGCAATGGTGTGTTGTACAAGAGAAACCACGACATGGTTCTTCTCAGATGCATGGATAGACACGAGGCATACCTGTTGATCAAAGATATTCATGGGGGATCCTTTGGAACTCATGCCAATGCGCATGCCATGGCCAAGAAGATTTTGAGAGTTGGTTATTACTGGTTGACCATGGAATCTGACTACTTCAATTACACCAGAAAATGTCATAAATGCAAAATTTATGTTGACATGGTGCATGTGCTGCCAATGCTTCTAAATGTTTTGACATCACCCTAGACATTCTCAATGTGGGGCATTGACATGATTGGTGAAATCGAGCCTAAAGCTTCCAATGGTCACCGCTTCATCCTGGTTGCCATGGATTACTTTACCAAATGGGTAGAAGTCGCCTCTTGTGCTAATGTGACAAAACAAGTAGTCACACGGTTCCTCAAGAAAAAGATTATGCGTCGCTATGGAGTTCCGAGTCGGATCATCACAGACAATGGGACGAACCTGAAAAATAAAACAATGAAAGAACTATACAAAAGCTTAAAGATTGAGCACTATAACTCTTCACTGTATCGTTCAAAGATGAATGGCGCTGTTGAGGCCGCTAATAAAAACATAAACAAGATCCTGCATAAAAT
This sequence comes from Lathyrus oleraceus, assembly GCF_024323335.1. NCBI lineage: Eukaryota > Viridiplantae > Streptophyta > Magnoliopsida > Fabales > Fabaceae > Lathyrus > Lathyrus oleraceus. Next base: position 413,080,859 of record NC_066582.1, on the reverse strand, counting down.
GGTGAAAACCTGTAAGGATTGGTACGCAATGCTGCCCTTTGCACTACATGGATATCAGACCTCAGTCCACACCTCAACAGGGGAAACCTCATTCTCATTGGTGTATGAGATGGAAGTTATTCTCCCAATCAAAGTGGAGATACCTTCAATGAGAATCTTGATGGAGACCAAGCTAGAAGAGGCTGAATGGATCCAAAATAGATTTGACTAGTTAAAACTTATAGATGAGAAGCGAATGACCTCTCTGTGCCATGGACAGTTGTACCGGAAACGGCTCAAGAGGGCTTTTGACAAGAGAATGTGTGTTCGAGAATTTAGAGAAGGATATGTCGTGCTCAAGGAGATCTTGCCAGTACACAAGGACTCACGTGGGAAATGGACTCCCAATTATGAAGGCACATATGTTGTAAAGAAAGCCTTCTCCGGAGGTGCCTTGATTCTTACAACTATGGATGATGAAGAACTCTCATACCCCATGAACTCTGATGCAGTTAAAAAATACTATGCCTAATAAAAACTCGCTAATTCGAAAACCTGAAAGGGCGACTTAGGCAAAAATGGTTATCCTAGTAGATCAAAAACACGAATGGGCGATCCAGGCAAAAATTAAGGACAAAAGGCAAAAACTGCATCAAACAAAACTGATCAACACAAAAGAGACAAAGGTGGGAGATCAATCCAGTTGCTCCCTTCAGAAGCAAGGTTTTGGGGAATCATATTTATTAGGGATGGTAATAGTCATTGGATTCAATGTAAATCTTTCCTCATTGCCATTTCGAAAGTTGTAATATTCCATGGAGCTACACCATTTATGTGCTACCATTCTTGAATAAAATATAAATTTTGCCTATCAATCATTGTCAATTATGTTCTACTTTATTTTTATTTGTTACGCAAAGTGTCATTTATTTGTTCATAATGAAATTTTGAAACTTGAATTAAAAATGTATTAAAAAAAACACAAAATTGCTTTGACATATGTGAAAATTAAGAGAAAATCATTTGTTTTCCCGAAAGTCTCAAGGTTGTATAAGTACTCCTATATCACCAACAAGAATCCCCATGGAGTACAACTTATTAATCCTCTGGAAGGATCCCCTTGGCTATTTGTGACTGTCTCTTGATAGATATTCTTTTGAATGCGCCTATTACATGTACTTGGTTGAGTTATTGGTGTTGAGGAACTATGACCTCTATAAATAGTCCCTACAAACTCCCAGTCTGCTTAACGTCGGCATTTCATATCATGATCATTCATATATCATGCATAAAAGCAAATTCAAACAATGCATAGACAAAGAGTACTCTGCACTAATTTGCATTATCCCTTGGTCTCGTCGTTCATTGTTATCCCTCGACACAAAGCCTAGTTGTCACTGGCACTCTAACCAAAGTCCAATCATAATGAAAATCCTGTAGAATTCAGTTGTCAATGGTGTTATCTCTAATCCGATTGTTATTGGAACGTCTGATTCATTTGTCACCGATATCTTATGGGAAATCCAATTTTTATTTGGTAACCTTAAAATCTAGTTGCCACTAGTATCATTTCAAGAGTTCAATTATCATCAGAGTCTCCAGAATTTAGTTGTTACTAGCATTAACTTCAAAAATCCGGTTGTTACTAGTATCTTTTCAAAATCCCATTGTCATTGGTATCTATTTAAAGTACAGTAGTAACTGTAGCGGTAAATTCATGACCATTAAGCTATAGATAAACTTAACATCAATAAAACTAGAGTCGCCACCGCGCTTTTAATGTTTCCAAAGGAAAAGGGAAAAGTACGAACAAAACCCAAAGATAAGAAGTTTCCAAATCAAAATTAATAAAATGCCAGATATTACAGGTAAGGGGGTTGGTTACACAGAGGGAAGGTGTTAGCATCCAAAGTGTCCTAGGTACTCATAGGGAGCCCTTTTTTATGTGTGTATGTGTTTTAGTATAAAAGATGTTTGCAATAAATAGAGTGTGGGGATGAGAAAAGAATTTATTAAATATATTTTTGTGTTTGATAATACCTTCGGATTTGTGCCTACGTACCAACATAAAAATGAGGGATCAAAACCTCGTAGTTCGTGGTATTAATTTCAAAGTGAGTGGATTGCTTTTAACAAAAATTTAAGTTTAAAAGAGGCACAAAGGGCCCAAAGAGTTTGAATGAGTGCTAGTTCTTTTTGTCTTTTGAAATTTTAGTTTAATATGGTTAAGTTCATTTACAAGTTTGATTTAAGAAAAGGGTTTAGAAATGCAATGGCATAAGGCCAAAGTTTCTAATTTGCAATATAGTCTAGGTTTTGAAATCACAAGCAAAGAAGGTTTTTGAAAAGGGGGAGAGATTTTGAAATTTAAGAAGTGGGAGAAGATGAAGAGACTAATCATAAGCATAAAATTAAAAGCTAAGAGTTGAAAAGATCTGACCAATGAGATGCAATCCAATAGACAAGAGTGTTATATAGAAAACCCATTTTCCCTTTGGACTTTGAATCAAGCAAAATCAACAAGCAAATAGACATATGAAGAGAAAGGCATCAAATAAAGATAGTCACATCCAAGGAAGCAATTTCACAGCTAACAGTCTTCTTTGTCTTCTCATGTATCAGATGACATACTCCTTGATTAGCTCAGAACAAGGCATTAGACATAGGTTTAAAGTAACAGTTGCATCAAGAACATGTAGCAGATGAATTCATGTGGACCCTAATATTTGCATCAGATGAAAGCTCAAATCACAATAACTTGGTCTCATAAATGTTGGCATCCGCCAAGTCCTTTTGCATATGGAAGGTTGCCTAATTCTAAGTCCAAAAGCTCATATCAAATCCAACAGTCCACACAAACATTTTTTAGGGTTTTTGTTATTTATTAAGTATTTTAAGGTCCTAAGACCACAAACACAAACAAAAATACACAAACAAATATATAATCACAATATATGGCTCAAATGAGCAAAGTGAAAATGACATAAGCATAAACAAGTTAAATGATATGTAAATGAGAAATGGAATGGTAAATGACTTGAATTTATATTGCAAAAAGTAAATGACTTGAAAATCAAAGCAAGATTAAAAAAGGTTACTCAAATGTTAGTTGATTAAAGGTTAATTGAGTTTTGCTTTTTAATTAATTAAGTCATTCTTTGGAGAACACTCAACCCTCTATTCACAAGCATGGATCCTTGAACCAAGACATCTTCCAAAGGAAGGAAAAAAGGCCAAGTTTCCACACAATACCATGAAAGGGGGGAGACTTACAATCTCACTTACTAGAATGTTATGCCTTTGGGTCAAAATTTAGTTATATGTTAAGCAATCGTAATTGGACTTATGTAGAAGTCACAACTATCTGAGGCCGGGCAATAGAAATTTTGGTGTTAATGCATGTTAGAGATATGAAATAATGAACCATACTCCTAAAACATACCACACACAAAAATAAAAAGATCAAAGGATGGACCAATCTCATCCATACTTGTATTGGTTCATCTAACACAAGGTTATTGATGAACCAATTAGCCTTAGGATATTGAGACTTCATTGGTCTATGAAAGGGATGAGATAGAATGGAATTTGAAGATGAAGAGGGAGGGGAAATTAGAGAAACACAAATTGATCATCGGAGGAATTTTATCAAATTAAAATCATTCATTCATTTTCGGAGATGAAATGTATATTTCATCAATCCCCTAAATCCGATGATTTTAATCCAACAAAAGTCAAGTCAACCTTGACCAAGGCCCAAACACATAGTCAAACTTCACAAGTCAATAAAAATAGCTCAACATAATTTCTACATAATTAATCAATTAAAAATCAAATTAAAACGCACTTAAATTGAATTATGTTTGGTCAAAAATTTAAAACCTCCTCAAAACACCAAATAAATGGCCGAGATTTATCCTAGGTCAAACAAGGTCAAAGGACCTTAGACAAAAAATTTCATAATTTTTGAAAAGTCAGAAGTATTTTAAAACAATGAAAAATATGCACAAAAATAATTAAATCATGAAAAATATCAAAATTAATCAATAATTTTAATTCAGAAAATGAAAGAGGAAAATATTTGAACTTTTTTTATGGAAGTCCCATATTTTTTAGATTAAAAATGAAATTAATATGAATTAATTCAAATAAATGGATTAAATGAAAAATCAGAAAATAAAATATAAATAAAAAAAACAAGGGCCATCAGACCTCCCTCATTAATTTAGGTGGCAGATCTGATGGCCACACACGCGCGTTCCACCATGCACTCAAGTCAACTTAATGTATGTATGGTATGCAAAAGCAATGGCTGAGATTATAACGTGAGATCATGATCCAATGGTTTTGGACACGCCAACACATCACCTGAGCCCTAGCTCCGGTGAGAGCCACCAGACTGGTCCAATCAAAACCTCATGAAAAATGGAAAATGAATACACTAATTTGAAGGAAAAATGCTCAGGAGCACGAATCTGACCTTAATTTTCTCCAATTCCAAGTATATAAAAAGATACAGGAGTTTGAATTTTGAGGATCATGAACTGAGTTTCTTCGATTTGACCTTAAAGCAACTCAATCTTCTTGCCTACATTGATAGGACTTCAGATAACCAAAAATCACAAAGAATGGTGAAGAATCGAAGAGAAGAAAATTCTGAAAATTCACCTTCAATGGAGCTTCAGATTGGCACGACCTTGATTCCAATTGTGCTTGGCCTTGCTTCAGATGCTTGTTGGATGTGATTAGGATCAATAAAAGGTATGGACTCTTGGAGTTTCAATATAAAAACAAATGGAGATTTGAAACTCGATTTTCAAAGAAACCCTTCAAGATTATCCTTCAATGGTGAGGGTTTAGGATTGCAGGTTCAAAGTTTGGGCATGAGGTCCTTAATTCTGAGCAATGAGGGTCTTATTTATAAGCCATGAGATTCATTTCCACACACTTCTAAATTTGGCAAAAATGTGAAATTTTCTTTACATGCTTGCATGGGCGTGTGATAGGCCCATCAAGTGATGCAATTAGGTCCAAAAATGAGTGTGAGTCATGCTGAAACCATGTTACAAAGCCATGCAATCGTGTATGAAAAGTGGAAGTGGAAATTATCCAAATGGTTATTCATGTTGCACCCATGCGCAAGTCCTTCATCCTTGGGCCAAATGAGATGATCATGGACTTTTTGGAAAGGTGATATCAAGGGGAAAAACTTTCATTTTGAACACTTTTTCATTTGAAGTTTGGATCATGATGAATTTTGAGGTGGAGGTTTGTGAAATCAAACATATTTGAAAATTTTCTAAGTCCCAAGTCAAATGTTCACTTCTTCCACCTTGAATAACTTTTTCTATGGACTTCAAATGAGAAACGTTCTTGGTCAACCACCATGAACCATCTTGCTAGCTTGACACTCTCTTGACTTTTGGGGCTCATGGAGGATCATATATGTGTAAGATGATGAAATATGTAGTATCCCTTGAAATATTTGATCAAATGTTGAAGAAACTTGTTGAAGAAGTCACACAAGATACCCAGATGAATTAGGGTTTCCATGGCAAGCAAAATCCAAACTCTTGATAATTTATTGATCAAAATAAAATATGAAGATCATGGGGATCCATATATGATGCTTAGAACCAATTTAAACCAATTCTTGATTTTGCTCCTTGCACTGAGGGTCTTAAACCCTATATATGAGCTTGATGGAGCATGAGTGAGCATGTACACTACCTACAAAAGCAACAAACTATATATTGACATATTTTTGGTATTTTGGTTAGTAAATAATGAAAACAAAGTATGATACAATCATATGTTTGGTGATCTCTACCAATGCAACCCAATGAATGGAGGGGGTAAGGAAAATGCCAAGGTGCGATCCCAATGTTAATGCATATGATGAGATAACATGAGGGATCTTAGGGTCAAAATTAGGGCCTTACAGCTACCCCTATTTAAGGACGTTCTATCTGAGGAGAAAAGGTTAAAGTCTTCGTATCGACTCAGTAGAATGGACTTAAATAACAACATATAGAAACAAATTTTGGTCCCTAAGAGACCTCATGATGCATATGATATGAATGTTAAAAAGAATCTTTATGGGGAAAATGTTGCCACAAAGGAAAAGAATTCGGAGAGACTGAAAGTCCACATGAGCATAATGCATTCCAAAAGGAAAACTCACTAGGGAGACAGAGACTCTAGGGATAAAAGGTTGTGCGTAGGCCAGGCTACGACTTAAAACTGCTGGAGACACAGGAGGATTCCATGAAAATAAATTAATGGAAGGACTCGGTCAGGGGTAAAGGGAAAATCCGCAGGGAAACGGGTAAATCAGAATAAAACTGAAATACTCGAACCGAATAGGGGATTCACGACATCACTGAGGAAATACGAACTCAAGCTCAATTGGGGGAAGAATGAACTTCGATACAGGAGTACCAGAAGTACCTTATCTATTACTGGTTACTGGGTAGGAAGATAATGTAATCTGTCAGAGAGGACAACTGTTACTGGTTAAGGTAAACATATCAAGGATGACTCTGTTGGTGTAAGCCCTAGAGGCCAATACTTTTGGTACTTGTATCGAATTATTTATTAATAATAAAAGGCTTTTTCTTTATTATGTTTGTCTAATAAAGTCCCTAGAATAGATAGTCCATTTAATGTATCAAGTGTGACTTAATCATGAGATCACATTAAACATAACGACACTATTCTTAAAGTATCCATAGTCAAGCTTTATTGTGAAGTGGGATAACAGTAAAGCATTAAGACTATTATGTATATAGACTGATGATCACATCTCATGGATCATGGATAAGGAGTTATTAAGTCTTAAACATAGGTATGAATATTAAGAGTAATATTTATACTGGATTGACCCACTATGAGAATACTATATAGAATGTTATGCAAAGTGTCATAAGTTATTCTCATGGTGATAATGGTGTATACCACCCTTCGACCTGAAACCACTATGGACCCTAGATGTAAAGTCGAGTGCCTTACTGCTGATCAAACATTGTCCGTAACTGGATGACCATAAAGACAGTTGATGGGTACTCCACGAAGCATGCTAAGGGACATGAGTGACCTAGATGGAATTTGCCCATCCTACGTAACAGGATAAATGTCTATGAGCCCAATATTGAACTGGACAAGGATGGCACGGTCTATGCCTTGTGTTCAATATAGACATAAGGGCAAAAGGGTAATTGTACATATAAGTATTATCACAAAAGGACTTGTCAGATCACATGACATTTTCGTGTCTTGGGTAGCAGTGATGTGTTGCTAGATACCGCTCACTATTTATTATGTTAAATACATGATTTAATATAATTGCCAATGCCGCGAAAACCTACAGGGTCACACACAAAAGGAGGGATTGATGAGAGATAAAGTAACTAAGGAATACCGTAATGTACGGTGCCCTTAAGTGAATTGTAGAACATCGTAATGTACAGTGTACTTAAGTAGAATACGAAATATGGTAAGGTACCACGCGCTTAAGTGATTTTGGCATATTATAAGATATGGGCCACATACACTTGAGTGGGCTTTTTAACTTGCAGCCCACACAAGTGGTTCTATAAATATAACCCTTGTGTAGAAGCATTTGTGCAGTTGCAATTTCGTTTCTCTCTCTCTCTCTCACTCAAAGCCTTCATTCGTAGCAACTAGCATTGAGATTGAAGGAATCCGTTCGTGTGGACTGAGTAGAGGCGTTGTCATCGTTCAATGTTCGTGATCGCTCCGTAGATCTGCATCAAAGGTTACAATCGCCACAAGAAGTAACGATTCTATCACTGATCATGCCCATTCATAAGGATCGTTAAAGGAGAAATTTTAAATTCCGCTGCGTTTTGGATCGCTCTTCTCCTTCAGACTCACTAAAGGACACAAGAGGTGTATTCGTTACCGGATACTGTGTAAGAATAACCTGTTGGGGAAAGGCGAAATAGGATTTACAATTATCGATTACTGGGCAGAAGATCAAAGAAAGAGTATATCTGTCACTGGTTAAAGTGAACATATCAAGGATAAACTCGAAAGGAAGAATATCTGTAATTGGTTAAGATGAACATATCAAGGATATACCGCTGGGGAAAAGTAGGAATTATATCTATCAGTTACTAGATAGAATACCAAAGAGAGAATATCTGTCACCGGTTAGGATGAACATATCAAGGATAGACTCAGCAGGGGAAAGTAGGATTTATAACTACCAGTTATTAGGCAGAAGACCGCAAAGAGGAGAAAACCCGTCATCGGTTAGGATGAACATATCAAGGATTAACTCTCTGGGGAATGAAATAGGGATTACGACTACCTTTTTACTGGGTAGAAAACCAAAAGAGGAGAATATTCATCATCGGTTAAGATGAACATATCAAGGATAAACTATCTGGGGAAACGTGAAACGAATCTGATGGGGAAAATAAGAGGGAATAAATTACTATTATCGGGTATTGGGTAAGAGTAAGGTACTCGCAGATTGAAAAGAATATTACCAGTTACTGGGTAATAGACTCTAAGGGGACTAAAGCATCTATCTAAGAAAGAGCTAGAAAGAAACGGTCAAACAAAGACTCGACTCTGTGAGGATATAACTCAAGGGGAGTGGTTCCATCCAGATAATCAACTGGGGAGGAAGCTGAAATAATAATCATCCATGAGGAAACAACTCAGTGGAGAATGAGAAAGGTTAAACTCTTTCTGCTTAAGGGGCCGAAACTCTATAATTGAGGGAGGACAGAAGCACCAAATCTGCGTGGGGAAAGGATATCACCATAGCAGAGGATCGAAAAAAAATAAGGAGTCAAATGAAATAATAATGCGTAATGAAATATTTGATGTACGAATGTATATGTATATGTATATATGAATGATGATTATGCTGACAAAACAATCACAAAGGATACAAATGTCACTGATCTGAATCATCAATACAATACTCGGCTAATCTCGATAGGATGGACGCATCAACTAGAGAGAAAGTTAGGGATGAACATAAATCATCCGCCTAAAAAATAGCTCGACCCTGACTAGGGAGATAGAAAAAATCTGTTGGGGTTCTGCATCATCAACTATGCGGGGAATTTTAGGTCAACACCAAACCAAAAGGGGAGAGGACCAAAAATACTACTCAAGAATCAATGCTAGCGGGAATCAGGAATGAACTTTGCTAGCGATCTGAGGGGAAACAAAACCTTGCGCTGGATCTATGCAAACCTTCGAGAATACGTGCTTACAACTCAGCTGGGGAGGCGATCACAAAACTCAATTATGGAAATTGAATTGCTGGACCAACTGCTTGGGGAAAGACCAACAATGCTTTGCCCTTCTAAGACTTACCTGTTCTTAGTCTGCTGTTGATATTCCTTATTGAAATCGATTGTTATTTTAAAGTAATTGCTTTTATTATTTTAGGAAAAATGGTTTTTATTATAAAAATTTCAAAATTATCATCATAAAAATTCAATTCTATTTAGCTGAAAAATAAATAAGAGTAGAAACAATTGGATAAAAAGCTCAACTTTATTTAATAGAATGGTAGCCTGTAAATGACAAGACTCCATAGATCTTTACCAAAGTTGAAAAATGGTAATTTACATGGAAAATGGCTACATTGAATACAATGATCAATAATCCTTCTACCAACTTCAATATCCACTGTGCTATTGGCTTTGGTTGAAGATGATGAATCAGAATCGGTTGACTTGCTCAAGAATGCTCCAACGATCAGGACCGACCGAATGCAGTTACTTGCCGAAATCCCTAGTTTTTGCATAAATTTCCCCGAGGTGGGGTACTCAATCTATCGGGATGAATTTTCTGTTTTTATGTCTTTAACTTTTGCCTGGATCTCCCTTTCGGATTTTTAATCCACCGAGACGCTCATTTTTTCCTAAGACGCCCTTTCGGGTTTTCAACTTAGCGAGCTGTTCTTTTCTTTTTAGGCAAAGTATTTATTGACTGCATCGACATTCACAGGAAGAGTGAACTCTTTACCATCCATAGTTGTAAGAATCAAAGCACCTCCTGAAAAGGCTCTCTTAACAACATATGGGCCTTCATAATTAGGAGTCCATTTTCCCCTAGCGTTTGGTTTGAAAGATAGAATCTTCTTGAGCAAGAGGTTGCCTTCTCTAAACACACGAGGCATGACCTTCTTATCAAAAGCTTTCTTCATTATTTGCTGATATAACTGTCCATGACACATGGCAGTGAACCTTTTTTCTTCAATCAATTCAGTTGGTCATACCTGGTCTGGCACCATTCAGCTTCAGTCAACTTGGCTTCCATCAGAATAGGCAATGACGAGATCTTAACCTCCACGGGGAGCATAGCCTCCATGCCATAAACAAGTGAGAAAGGGGTTGCCCCTGTTTAAGTGCGGATGGATGTACGGTTCCCATGCAAAGCAAATTGGAGCATCTCATGCCAATCTTTATACACCACAACCATTTTCTGAATGATCTTCTTAATGTTCTTGTGTTCAACTTCAACAACCCCATTCATCTTAGGTCTGTAGGGAGAAGAATTATGATGTGCAATTTTGAAGTCTTTGCAAAGAGCTTCCACCATATTACTGTTCAAGTTCGATCCATTATCATAATGATCTTACTTGGCACACTATAGCGACATATAATCTGATTCTTGATAAACCTTACAACAACTTGCTTGGTTACATTTTCATATGATGCCGCTTCAACCCACTTTGTGAAGTAGTCAATAGCCACCAGAATGAAATGATGTTCGTTCCAAGCTTTAGGCTCGATCATCCAATCATATGAATTCCCCACATGGAGAAGGGCCATGGAGAGGAAATGACATTCAACAGTGTCTGAGGAACATGAATCTTATCTGCATAAATTTGACACTTATGACATTTCTTCACAAACTTACAACAATCAGATTCCATTGTCAACCAATAGTAATCTGCCCTTAACATCTTTTTAGCCATAACATGTCCATTAGAATGAGTACCAAAGGAACCTTTAGGGACTTCAATCATCAATAATTCTGCTTCGTGTCTATCCACACATCTGAGTAATACCATATCGAAATTTCTCTTGTAAAGCACATCACCATTCAGGTAGAAGTTATCAACTAATCTCCTCAAAGTCTTCTTATCTTTCAAAGATGCCCCAAATGGGTAAACCTGACTTTGGAGGAAACCTTTGATATCAAAATACCATGGCTTCTCATCTTTGATTTCTTCAACAGTAAACACATGAGATGGCCTATCAAGACGCATCACAATCAAATTGGGAACCTCATTCCAAAATTTTACCATAATTGTTGAAGCCAACGCTGCAAGAGCATCTGCCATCCAGTTTTCATCTCGAGGGATATGATGAAACTCAACCTTTGTAAAGAAAGTTTAAATCCTCCTTGCATAATCTTTATATGGTATCAAACCGGGTTGATTCGTCTCCCATTCACCTTTGATCTGATTCACAACCAAAGCTAAATCCCCATAGACGTCAAGATACTTGATTCTGAGATCAATGGCCTTTTCAAGCCCCATAATGCAAGCTTCATACTCAGCCATGTTGTTTGTACACTTGAAAGTCAATCTAGCTGTAAGAGGAAAATGGGTGCCTTGAGGAGTAATAATCACTACCTGACATTACCATACTGATTAACAGCTCTATTAAATACCATGCCCCAATGGGAACCAGGTTCTGGCCCTTCTTCAAGCAATGGTTCACCACAATCTTTCATTTTCAAGTACAAAATCTCTTCATTAGGAAAATCAAACTGTACTGGCTGATAATCTTCAATTGGTTGGTGAGCCAAATGGTCAGCCAGGACACTACCTTTAATTTCTTTTTAAGATCGATATTCAATATCATACTCAGATAATAACACCTGCCAACGGGCAATCCTCCCAGTTAAAGCAGGCTTCTCAAAAATATACTTGATTGTATCCATTTTGGATATCAACCAAGTAGTATGATTCAACATATACGGACGCAGACGCTTAGCAACCCAAGCCATTGCGTAACAAATCTTTTCTAGCATAGAATACCGAGTCTCATAGTCGATGAATTTCTTACTGAGGTAGTAAACATCATACTCTTTCTTTCCAGTTTCGTCTTGCTGACCAAGAACACAACCCATACTTTCGTCAAGCACGGCCAAATACATGATTAAAGGTCTTCCTTCAATAGGTAGAGACAGAATCGGAGGCTCAAGCAGATACTCTTTGATACTGTCAAAAGCTTTCTGGCAATCCTCGATCCAATCACAAGACTGATCTTTTTGAAGAAGCTTGAATATAGGCGCACATGTGACAGTCGTGTGCGATATAAATCTCGAGATGTAATTCAAGCGGCCAATAAAAACCCTGACTTGCTTCTCAGTTTTTGGCACAAGCATCTCTTATGATGCTTTGACCTTGGCAGGATCAACTTCAATACCCTTCTCACTGATAATAAAGCCCAACAACTTACCAGAACGAACACCAAAAGTACACTTATTGGGATTCAAGCAGAGTTTGTACTTCCTCAAATGCTGGAATAACTTCAACAAATGCTTAACATGTTCTTCTTCATCAGTCTATTGAGCAATTATATCATCAACATAGACTTCGATTTCTTTGTGCATCATATCATGAAAAGGAGTGGTCATAGCTCTCTGGTTTTGCACCAGCATTCTTTAAACCGAAATGCATCACTTTATAACAGAATGTTCCCTAGGGCGTAATGAATATGGTCTTCTCCATATCTTCGGGTGCCATTTTGATCTGATTATATCCGGAAAATCCGTCCATAAACGAAAAGACTTTGAATTTAGCTATATTGTCTACCAACATATCAATGCGTGGTAGAGGGAAATCATCTTTCGTACTAGCTTTGTTCAAATCTCTATAATCGATGCACATGCCGACTTTTCCATCCTTCTTTGGAACATGTACAATATTGGCCACCCATTACGGATATTCAGCGGTAACAAGAAAACCAACATCAATCTGCTTCTACACTTCCTCTTTGATATTTACTGCCATATCAGGATGAGTTCTTCTTAACTTCTGCTTGACTGGCGGGCATTCTGGCTTTAACGGAAATCTATGCTCCATAATCTCATAATCCAAACCAGGCATGTCTTGATAGGACCAAGCAAACACATCTGAATACTCTAGAAGAAGATCAATCAACCGCTTCTTAGCCTCTGGACATAGTTGAGATCCAATCTTGACTTCCTTCACATTGTCTTCAGAACCCAAGTTGACTAGTTCAATCTACTCTTCAAACGGCTGAATGGCTTTTTCGTCGTGCTCAAGTAAACGAGATAACTCATCAGACACTTCTTCATCAATTTCTTCCTCAGTCTCAAACACAGGGAAATCAAAGTTTGGAGAGGGAGTATGATCATTGTATTTTATGAGTTTGGAAACCAACCTGCATAATAATTTGATATTTTGATTTTAGAGAAGTGAATTGTGACCAAATACTATGCAAATGGACAATTATTATTTATTTATGTTTTTTGTGATTACCATTTTCAGAAAAGCAAGAAGTAAAAATAAAAAATCGTAGATTTGGATGAAATAGAATTGCATTTTATTGATGATAATTGAAAAATGCCTAAAAATGTTCACTTCTCCCTTAGGCATAGGAGAAGGATTTTTCTTAGAACAAATGAAAAACAAATTACTTAGAGTGATGGACAATAACAGGAACATCAACAGCAACCCAATTGTTGCAAGTCTTTCCATGCATCACAAAGTTGGCGCAGTCTTCATCTTCATCACCCTTGATCACAACAGCTGAGAGTTGTTTATTACCATGGATGAACCCTCCCCTATGGAAACTCGGTTGCACTTCTTCATCTTTGACATTAAACAGCCCTTGCTGGAATCCCAATTCGGTCCTATTCTTGTTCTCGCAGACTTCTACCATACGGCCCCACTGATCTGTATTGCCTGCCTCAATGGCTTTCTGAGCATCTTTGAAAGAAGACATGAGTGCCCCAATTTTCTTTACCTCAGAAATAGACAAGGCCTGGAACAGATTTCCAACCTCCTCCTCAGCTTCCACATATGTAAAAGATGACAAATTGCTTACCAAAAGCGCTTTCTCCCCACCAATGGTGACAAGCTTACGATTCTTCACAAATTTCAATTTTTGGTGCAGAGTAGACGTTACAACTCCAACCTCATGAATCCATGGACTTCCCAACAAGCAGCTATAGGCCGGGTGGATATCCATTACTTAAAAGGTAATTTGAAAATCACTCGGACCTATCTTCAGGAAGGTCCACTTCTCCAATGACAGTTTTGTAAGAACCATCAAATGCTTTGACAATCACACCATTATACCTCATCGGGGCGCCTTGGTAGGATAATATGGATAGGGTTGACTTTGGGAGTACATTCAGAGAAGAACCGATATCAACTAGCACAGTTGACAGTGCATCCTCCTTGCAATTCATTGAAATGTGTAATTCCAGATTGTAATTTCTGCCTTCCTCGGGAAGTTCTTCATCATAAAAGCTCAGGTTGTTGCAAGAAGTAATGTTAGCCACAATATGGTCAAACTGATCCACAGTCACGTCATGATTAACATAGGCTTGCTCCAACACCCTTTGTAATGCTTCTATGTGCGCTTCAGAATTCACCAGCAGAGACAACCCTGAAATCTTCGAAGGAGTTTGGAGCAGCTGCTCCACCATATTAAATTCACTCTTCTCGATCAAACGTAGAACTTCATCATCCTCGTTAGGCTTTAGCTTGCTGGACTCACCAAGCTGACACGTAGGAGCACTAACTGGGTTCACTGCAGGCATATCAACCTTCTTACCGACTAAAACATCTTCTACCACCTCTTTTGAAAGAACGGGACCAAAAACACGACCGCTACGGGTCACCTTCGCAATATCAAACTATATTCACAACAAAATTCGTTGTAGGTAACGAAACCTCTTGACCATTATCCACCATTGTAGCATTATACTAATAAGGAACATCTCTATCAGATGCATACGGGGCAAGGCCTGCTAACCGTATTACTAATGGCGATACCGATCTGTTGACATTGTTACTGCTGTTGCTATTAAATTGAATTACTACCCGCTTAGGGGTTTTGAACACTAGTACTATTACATTGAATTCATCGATATCCCTTGAATGTTGAATCTGGATTACATTCTCATCCATCAACTTCTGGATATCCCTTTTGAAAATCAAACACCCACGAGGGTTCATGCTACAAATTGCACAACCATCATGGTCGTGCTCACAGTCACTGATTGTACACAAGGTCATATGCATCTCCACCAAGGACCTACGGATACGTCGTACATCGAAGACTCGGAAATTTCCCAGGCAACCTTCCACCATATTAACAGAGGCGTTACCATGAGCAAGCAACAAATTGGATTTCACATTCGGCTCACGGTCCTCAAAGGACAACATCCCACTCTTCACAAGCTTCTGGACCTCATACTTCAATGGGTAGCAATTCTCGATATCATGGCCAGGAGCTCCTTGATGAAAGGCACAACGGAGTTCGGGCTTGTACCACCATGGAAGTGGTTCGGGAATTTGAGGTGGATTTCTTGGTTGAAGTAGGTTCTTGAGAACCAAATATGGGTAGAGTTCAGCGTATGACATAGAAATAGGGTCAAAAGAGACCTTCTTCCTCTCGAAGTTTTGTTGTTGTTGTTGATTATTGTTGTTGTTGTTGTAGTTGGTTCTTTGTTGCGGTTGTTATTGATGTTGTTATTGAATTGGTATTGATTGATTGTTTGAATTGTTTGAAAACACTGGAATTACTGATGAAACTTGATGTTGATGCTGACGCGGTTGCGGATTTCTTCTGACATGAGGCCTCATCTGCCTCCCTACAGACACTGCATTGGTTTCCCCTTCCTTCTTTCTGGAAAAACCACTCCCATATTTCTTACTAGTTGGCACCTCTTCTTTAGACAGACGTCCCTCACAGACTCCTTCCTCTAATCTTATCCCCATGTTTACCATCTCGGTAAAGTCACTGGGGTCACTGGAAATCCTACATTCGTAGTAAAACGAACTTAGAGTCTTCAAGAAAATCCTGGTCATCTCTTTCTCTTCCAACAGAGGATTAATCTGAGCGGCAAGATCTCTCCACCTTTGGGCATACTCTTTAAATGTCTCTTTATCCTTCTAAGACATAGACCTCAGATGGTCTTTATCAGGCGCCATGTCCATATTATACTTGTACTGCTTCACAAAAGCTTCTCCCAAATCGTTGAACGTACAAACACTTGCACTATCTAGCCCCATATACCATCTTAGAGTAGTACCAGTCAAATTGTCTTGAAAGTAGTGAATCAGTAACTGATCATTATCAGTTTGAGTTGACATTTTATGGCGTACATAACAAGGTGGCTGATCGCAACTTTATGAGTCTATTGGGGTATTAACTGCAAGTGCACAGTCTAATCGCGTAGTTTTAAAAGATATCGATCCCACAGGGACTTAATGAATCGATATACCATTTTTCTAGGGTTACTTCGTAAAGCTAAGGCGGATGATACTTTGATGATTAGGGGGAAAAGTAAAACTAAAATTGGATCTAGATTAAATGTCAAATAATGCGGATATCGGTATGTAGTTCGTCGTAATTAGGGAATCAAATCTTCGTTGGTTTCTCAGTTTTAAAATAAGTCCTTTCATTAGACACTATTGATTAAAAATCTTTTCTCAAACTCTCGCTCTGTTGAATAGACTATGATTTTACCTTAACGTATGCTCTCACTATTTAGTTAAAACTAAAATCACTTTTTGAAAACAATAGAATCTATAGAAACTCTTTTTATTAAAATACTAACCGTTTAAACACCCTCGTCTCAAACTCTCGCTCTGTTGACTTAGATTATATGATTAAACTTAAATGCTTAACTCTCGTCCTCACATTTAACCTTTAAAAATACTTTTTGAAAATGATTAGAATTTAATTAACTCTAAAAATTGCTTTCGCCCTGATTTAAAGTTAATGTCCAATTTACACTGTCCAGATAAAAGCTCAAACTGTCGTTCTATTGATTTTAACTTCTTTATGTCTTTTACTCTCGTACAAAAACTTTGGTATTAACCCTGTAAATTGAGACCATAAAAAGAGTGACTATATCTTTAAATAAATTTAAATCAACTTAGTTTTGATTCCTTTATTCCGCTTACTTTACATACCGATATCTAAGTTTATTTAGCCGGACATGCTAAACAAGCCTAAACAATAATTATGCTTAAATACAGCCATATCAGACAAACAGTATAGATAAACAGCAGTATAGAGCATATATAAATTAAAACAATAAATTAATGAACCTGTAAAATTAATAGAAATCTTGGTTGTTCTCTAACTTCGATGCTTGAACACTCCACCACAAACCGGTTGGATTTGTTCTTCAAAATCTTCGAGCAGACAGGAAAAATAAAAACAAAGAAGTAAAATACTATGATCTAACGTAAGGTTAGATCCAGTAAAAGTTACACAATAGTTTCCGGTGTAGAAACTATTGTGATAAAATTAATTGAATGCCTAAAAATTAAGCTAACAAAAAAAAAGGAAGTAAAAATGCTAAGGTAATAAACTGCTGAAGAAAATATGGAATGCTGATAAAAATATAATGCTGTAAAAATAATGCACGGCGTGGAAAATCTGGAAAAAAGGAGGAGAGGCTTCAGGGCACCACTTAAGGTCTATTTATATTAATCCATCATGTAACCGTTGCACAAAAATTCCTTCTGTAGGTTTCCTCGTGTGTCAACGAGTCAAGCGAAGAAAAAGGTCGAACGTGCTTCTGTTACGCGTCAAAGCCAAAAATATAGGAATGGGGTGTGACGCTCGTCACACCCTGTGTTATGCTCGTAATGCTGAGCAAAGGGGCGTGACGCTCGTCACGCCTTGTGTGGCGGTCGTCACAGCGCTTCAGCGCTTATCCTTGTAGTTGTGGGCTAGGCTTTAGTGGAATGCTTCTTTTTGGAGAATCCTCTTTTTGCGCCCCTTTTCTTTCCTTTTCACACATGCTTCAGTTTATGTTACCTGCTTTAAATAGAAGGGAAATACCAAGTAATATCGAATAATATAAAATAAATCGAATCAAATAATAATATAATTTAATTAAATCGAGTCCAAAAATGTGATATTATTTCATGTTATCAAACTCCCCCATACTTAGACTTTTGCTTGTCCTCAAGCAAGATACAATGTATAAATCGATTTATAATATTAGCCAGATGAAATTTCAAAACACACATCAATTCGTACTAGGTTGCAAGTAAATCTTGTTTAGGAATAACCTGAGTTTAGTCTTAACATCAATAACTACCGTCACAACATCAGATAACCCCACCTTATGCAAACCAGTTCGAGTCATGCTATTATAGCTAACCTAGTTCTTTCACTCTTATTTCACCTGTTTTCATTCTAGCGAAATCACATTAAGCCCTTTATCGTTTCGCGCACATAGTGGAGTAACCGGTTAGTGATTCTGATCCTCTTTCAGCTAGAAGCTCTGGTACATAAGTTGGATAACTTCGTTATTTAGTCCATTGCAAATTGCGGGGGATCGGACCGTAGTCCGCCCTACCAAGTTCAGCACCAGATACCTGCTGAACCAACTCATAATGGATCTTTCATATTATGCTTTTGTAGGGTCCGCAACCTTTGGATTAAATGATCGGGTAAGGATCACCTAACTTGATTAGTGCATTTCCTGATTTTTAATATATTGTTTTTGGGAATCATTCACTTATATTCATCAGCTCTCCACGTAGTTTGCTATTAAGATGGTGCCGACTTCTCGTATAAACTACTCGGGGTTACTATAAGACTAAAAGTGCAAGGAATTGGTATAATAGGTACTTATTCTGATCTAACATGTTGAGGTTTTTAGCATTGAGGTGGTAATAATTTTGTCTTGATTTCACTCAAGTTTTATAAAATGAGCAACCTTTATACTTATCGAGTGTGTTAAGTGTTAAAATTTTTTTTTGTTATGGCTCAAGAAAATTGAGGGGAATAGATAATGCAAAATTTTCACACTAGGGACTCGACTTAAAATAAATATATTTTATATCTCTCTCTCTCTCTCTCTCTCTCTCTCTCTCTCTCTCTATATATATATATATATATATATATATATATATATATATATATATATATATATATATATATATATATATTTATAAAAGGGAAATAATAATGAAAGGGAAAATAAGATACTTGAAAGAGGAATGTTGGAAGAAAAATAATCATAACGGAAACAAAGTTCCCCCCCCCCCCCCCCCACACTTAAGTGAAACATTGTCCCCAATGTTTTAAAGAAAAGCGAAAAGAAAGGAAAAATAAATAAATATGCTCAATTCTGCCTGCGTCCTCTTGTTCTCGGACCCGGTGAGCGTTGACGTACTTCCAAGTCATCAAACCTGTTGAGTAAGTCAGTGAATCGCTGGTCGGTTATTGCATTCCTCGCTTCCTGTTGATGTTGTATCTGGCGCATTAGTTGCATCACTTCGTTATTCTGCACATGCATGGCATCAATAGCATCCATGATGTCATCATTAGTTGCTGGCCTTCTTCTTCGACGACGTCGGGAGGATTGACCAGTTGCATTATCGGAAGGATTAAGCGGGGCTGACTGTTGTTCAGGACCTTGATCACCTTGCTCCATTTCCTCAAACTCATCCGGGGCCGGGTTTGCTTGTGTAGGCTCGGTAGCTTCGGGAGCATTCAGATCGTAGATGAATCGGTCGGGGTTGGTGACATCTGTGAGGGCAATGTTGGGCAAGACAACGCTTGGGACTTCTTGGTTATTCACCATAAGATAATACCTTCCGCCTACCCTATTTTTGATTAAGCGGCTGGAGCGACAATAGCTTATATCCATAAATAGGGGTGGCAGAGATTGTAAATTTTGAAGTCGGTCCCCTAGATTCAGACCAAGTGCTATGGAGGTTATTAATCCTCCAATCACAAAAGGTTGGCGGCCTCTAGCACAAAGGGTACGAATATGGTGAAGTAAGAAAGAAGCGGCGTTTACCTTTGTATCCATTTCAAAGACGCATTGGAGGAAGAATAATTCCTTGGAATTGACTTTGCTGTTGTTGGGTCGACCAAAAATGGTGTTTTGCAGAATGCGGATAAAATACCGGATAGTGGGGTTATGTATGTGTGAAGCAAGTAGTGCATCCCAATTATTGGTTTCCACACCGGGTATTTTTCTAAAGAGGTCGAAGGCGTTTATGTGCCACTGTGAGTTCGGAGGGATTCTTGGGTGGACTTGGCCTCCTACAGGAAAGTGTAGCATGGCACTCAATTGATTCTGGGATAGTGAGTACTCGGTGTTGAACATGCGGAAAGTTGCGGTACCGGTTAAGTACTCGTCTTCACCGGTTGGAGTGGTGTATGAATAAGAACTTAAAAATTCTAAGGTGAGTGATGGGTAGGTAGGTTGATTTTGTGAGCAAAGAAAAGTTAAATCAGAAAGCCTAAGTAGCCATTGCACACCTTGAAGTAATCCTAATTCTTGTAAACAATTTAAATCAGGATACCTGGTAGATACGACACCTCGTTGTTGGAACCGATCGAATTGCTCTCGTTGATAGTTATCGTCTTCAGATCGGAAGATGATATTTCCAAATTGTGGGTTCTCTCCCATATTGATAGGTAGGCTGAAAGAAGGAAAGGGAATGAGAATGTATTTGTATAGAATAGTTTGTTGGAATGATGTGGTGTAGGAAGAAAGGTATTGTAGGTATTTATAGGAAAAGTTTGGGAGTTGGGAAGAGGAGTGGGTGAGAGAAAAATAAATGTGGATGAATGTGAGTGGAATGGTGTAAAGATGTGGGTTAATGGGGAAAATAAAAAGGTGGGGGAGCAACGGTCGTGTCCCCAACGGTCACCAACGTTCACCTATTCTGGAGCTGTCACACTCGTGACAGAAGGTGTTACGGGCGTCATGTGCATTTGCGTGACGGTCGTGATGGCTTGTGTGACGCTCGTCACACAGGTGCTTGCAACGGTCACTGGCGCTCTGCTTACGTGGGTGCTTCATAAATTGTTTTTATTATTATTATTATTATTTTTTGTTGTTTATTTTTAGTTTATGTTTATTTTAATTGCTATTGTAATATTTTTGAATTGCCATGCATGCTATTCTATTACACACCATAGTGTATATATATATATATATATATATATATATATATATATATATATATATATATATATATATATATATATATATATATATTTTAATAGGCAGTGTAAGTAGTAGCATAGTATATATCATCATTGGAAATTTTAGGTGATGCATAAATCAAAATAACATTTAATTTAACCAATAATTCCAATAGCTCCATAAAAATAAACATAATGTAATATATGAAAATAAAATAAAGCATGCGGAAAATAAATCCTAAAATTAAAAATAATGTCAAACAAAACTATAAATCCTAAGACTAAAACTAGCTAACTCCAATTCTTCTAGCCAATTATAGGATCTTTCGCTGGAGGGGCAAATGAATTGACACGGCGGCTCAACTCGAGAAAATGATTTGTCATAGTGCTCATGTATTGCAGAATTTCATGTCCCATCATATTTAACTCTTCTCTCATGGCAGCTTGTTCTGACATCAAAGCTTGAATAGCGGTATTATAATCATTTCCGGGCATATGATGTCTAAGATCAGGTATTGCTGATTCTGCGGACGGGATAGGATGAGGTGGAGAGGCTGCATCATGGTAACCAGTTGGTGTCTGCGGATCAGACTCAGCATAAGGAATCTGGTTGCCAGGAATCTCATAATCGTGGATGGTTTCAACAGATCTAACAGGAGAAGGTATTCCATCCAGGTTGTAAAGCCAATTGTTTCGGTCATGAACACTAGTCATCGGACTAGGCATTGTGAATAGGTAAACAACTTGGTTATTAATTACTAATTCAAACTCTTCAGGTCCCAGATTTCTGATAAATAAAGTGTTGAAAAGGAAATGTATGTTCATAGACTCAATGCCACAAAAAGGGTTCAAAGTAAGCATGGGTTGGCACAATCCAATAGCATTAGCAATCATAGTTATCAACCCTCCTATTTGAATCGGTGCACGGTCATCTTGAATAAGGAGGTCAAAACTCGCCAGCATATAAGTTGCACCATTCACTGGACGGTTCTGGGAAGCACAGAATATTATGAAGAGTTCATCACGTGATACTGTGGTAATGTTTGATCTCTTTCCAAAAAGAGTGTGTGCTAGGATTTTGTGGAAATAGCGAAAAGTCGGGTTATGTATGTTTCCAGAGAGAAACTCATGTTCCTCAGGGTCGTCATTTCCCGTTAAACTTCCCCAAAAATGCTCAAGCTCTCTATATTCAAAAAGGTCTTCTTGGCTCATGGTGCATGTATCAAAAGAAGTAGGGAACCCTAAAAGGTTAGTAAACTCTTGAATGTTAAACTGATACTCCATATTGAACATCTTGAATTGAATGAAACCTCGATTTATTCCTTTTCCATGGTTTGGTAAATAGATCAGGGAACTAAGGAATTCTAGAGTTAGCCTTCGGTAAGTAACAAATTGTCTGCGAATAGGAGTGGTTTCCCACCCTATTTGATTCAGCAGATACAGGACACTATCTCTTAGCCCCAGTACGATCATTGCATCTTCATCAGCATAGAAGGTTGGGTGCATCTCTCTCTCAGAAAGTTCTTCAAATTTTTGTCTCTGAGCTCTCCCTCTGAATTTGATACCCATGCGGTCAATATGTGCCATCAGGTTAGAGTTAACTAAAGAAAAGAAAAATAAGAGTTTTAGTCAGGATTTGGCCAAATGCCGAAAGAAGAAAAGAAGAAAAATTTAATTAAAATAAAGAATACGGAGAATGAAAACTAAATAAAATCAAAAAGAAGGGAATAATCAAAGAAGAAATAAAAATAAAAACTTGTGGGTTGTCTCCCACGAAGCGTTTTGTTTAATGTCGCAAGCTCGACATAAAACTATTAAATGTTAATCTATAAATTCTGAAGACATTACTTCTAAGTGCAGGACTTGCGAGTCTTCATTGTTCTCAGCATAATGATAATGTTTTAGACGCTGCCCGTTTACGACAAATGGTTCAATAGATTTTCCTTTAATTTCTACAGCTCCACTGGGAAAGACATTGGTGATTTGGAAAGGGCCTGACCATCTAGATCGTAGCTTTCCTGGGAATAACTTAAGTCTAGAGTTAAACAATAGGACTACATCGCCTTGTTTGAAAGTTTTTCTTGATATACGTTTATCATGCCATTTTTTCGTTCTTTCCTTGTAGATTCTGGCATTCTCGTAGGCGTCTTGTCTAAGTTCCTCTAATTCGTTTATATCAAGAATTCGCTTTTCACCGGCGGCCTTATAGTTTAAATTTAAATTTTTAATAGCCCAATAGGCCTTATGTTCTAATTCTACCGGGAGGTGGCAAGATTTTTCGTAAATAAGCTTAAATGGGGTTGTTCCTATGGGAGTTTTGTAAGCGGTCCGATATGCCCATAAAGCTTCAGGTAATTTTGATGACCATTCTTTTCTTGACGTAGCGACTGTTTTTTCCAATATCTGTTTAATTTCTCTATTAGGCACTTCCACTTGTCCACTAGTTTGGGGATGGTAAGGTGTTGCTACTCGATGTTTACACCATACTTAAACAATAATTTTTCGAGTATCCTAGATATGAAATGCGATCCACCATCACTGACGACTATTCTTGGGACACCAAATCTTGGAAAGATTATATTTTTAAAGAGTCTAGTTACTACTCGTGTGTCGTTTGTTGGAGAAGCTATAGCCTCAATCCATTTTGATACGTAGTCAACCGCTACGAGTATGTACTTGTTACCGAAAGAAGGTGGGAAAGGTCCCATGAAATCTATTCCCCACACATCGAAAATCTCTACTTCCAAAATGCCCTTTTGTGGCATCTCGTCACGTCTAGATATGTTTCCTGTGCGTTGACACCTATCACATTTCTTGACAGCAGCATGCACATCCTTCCATATGTTTGGCCAATAAAGACCGGCTTGTAGGATTTTAGAGCAGGTCTTGGATGTACTTGCGTGTCCACCATAAGGAGCGGAATGACAATGTTGGATTATACTTTCTACCTCTTCTTCAGGTATACACCGACGAAAAATACCATCGGGGCCTCTTTTGAAAAGTAAAGGGTCGTCCCAATAATAATGTTTTATGTCATGGAAGAATCGTTTCTTTTGTTGGTAGGATAAATCAAGTGGAACCACTCCGGCGGCTAGATAATTGACAAAATCAGCGTACCATGGTGTAACGCATACAGCCAAGGTGGTCTCTACTTGTTCATCGGCTCTATTTTCTTCCAAATTAGCTATAAGTTTATCGTACGAGAAATCATCGTTGATCGATGTTCTTTCTGGTTCCAGGTTTTCAAGTCTAGATAGGTGATCTGCTACTACGTTTTCAGTTTCTTTTTTATCTTTGATTTCCAAATCAAATTCTTGTAGCAACAAGATCCACCTTAGGAGTCTGGGTTTAACGTCCTTTTTTGTTAAGAGGTACTTAATGACGGCGTGATCAGTGTAAACGATTATTTTAGCTCCGACCAAGTAGGAACGAAATTTATCTAGTGCAAATACTACTGCTAAAAGTTCTTTCTCGGTCGTGGCGTAATTCATTTGCGCTTCATCTAGAGTTCCACTCGCGTAATATATAACGTGAAGTTTTTTATCCTTTCGTTGTCCTAAAACAGCGCCTACGGCGTAGTCACTTGCGTCACACATTATTTCGAAAGGTTCATTCCAATCCGGAGTCTGCATTATGGGCGCGGATATCAATTCTTGTTTAAGTGTTTGAAATGCTTCTAAACATTTATTGTCGAAGATGAATTCAACATCTTTCATTAATAATCTGGTTAAAGGTTTAGTTATTTTAGAGAAATCTTTAATAAATCGTCGGTAGAAACCGGCATGTCCTAAGAAGCTTCGTACTTCTCTCATAGTTTTCGGAGGTTGAAGGTTTTTGATTACTTCTATTTTGGCTTTGTCTACTTCAATTCCTCTATTTGATATGATGTGTCCTAAAACAATTCCTTCTTGTACCATAAAGTGACATTTTTCTCAATTAAGTACTAGGTTTACTTTTACATGTCGTTCTAGAACTCTTTCTAGGTTTTCAAGGCATTCTTCAAAACTTTGTCCGCATACGGAAAAGTCATCCATAAAGACTTCCATGATGTTTTCGAGAAAATCGGCGAATATTGCCATCATGCACCTTTGGAAGGTTGCAGGAGCATTGCACAAGCCAAACGGCATTCGTCGATAAGCGAAAGTACCAAAAGGACATGTGAACGTTGTCTTTTCTTGGTCATCAGGATGAATTGGTATTTGAAAAAAACCTGAGTAACCGTCTAGATAGCAGAAATGAGAATGCTTGGCTAGTCGTTCTAACATCTGGTCTATGAATGGTAAAGGAAAATGATCTTTTCGGGTTGCTTTGTTTAGCTTTCTATAATCAATGCACATTCTCCATCCCGATTCAATTCGTTTGGTTATAGTTTCTCCTTTTTCATTTTCGATCACTGTTATACCTCCTTTCTTTGGTACTACGTGTACAGGGCTAACCCATTTGCTATCGGATATAGGATATATGATACCTGCCTCTAATAACTTCGTTACTTCCTTCTTCACTACCTCACTCAGGATCGGGTTTAGTCTCCTCTGATGTTCCCTAGAAGTTTTACAATCTTCTTCTAGCATGATGCGGTGCATACAAATAGAAGGACTTATCCCTTTAAGATCGGTGATTTTGTATCCTAGTGCGGTTGGATATTTTCTTAAGATATGTAGGAGTTTTTCAGTTTCGAGTTTTCCTAGGTCTGCATTGACTATCACTAGTCATTCAAGTTCTAAGTCTAGGAATTCATATCTCAGATTTTTGGGAAGTGTTTTCAGGTCGAGGGTTGGTTTCTTAAGGCATTGCGTAGGATCCGATGTTATTGCTAAACATTGGTTCAGTCTGTCTTCTACACGACAGTCAGACAATTCATCATTTTCTAATTCTGTTTCTTTTATGCATTCATCGATGATATCCATGAAGTAACATGTGTCTTCTATTGCAGGTGCTTTCAAAAATTTGGAAAGAATGAACTCAATTTTCTCTTCTCCTACTTCGAAAGTGAGTCGTCCTCGTTTTACGTCTATGATGGCAACGGCAGTTGCTAAGAATGGTCTTCCCAATATAATGGGGGTAACTTCATCTTCTCTTATGTCCATAATTATAAAATCGGTTGGGATGTAGAATTGACCTATGCGCATGGGAATGTTTTCAAGAGTTCCTATGGGATATCTAACGGAACGATCTGCTAATTGCACAGACATTTTAGTTGGTCTTAATTCTCCCATTTCAAGTCTCTTGCATATGGACAAGGGCATAACACTGATACCGGCTCCTAGATCGCATAGAGCTTTGTCTATGACAAATTTTCCTATATGACAGGGTATAGAGAAACTACCAGGATCTTTAAGTTTAAGAGGCATATTCTGGATTATTGCGCTGCACTCAGCAGTGAGTGTAACGGTTTCGCTCTCTTCAAGTTTCCTTTTATTAGAAAGAATTTCTTTTAAGAACTTAGCATATGAAGGCATCTGTGTAATAGCTTCTTTGAAAGGAATGATGACGTTTAATTGTTTCAGTAGGTCAACAAATTTCTTAAATTGGTCTGCGTCTTTGGTTTTAATTAGCCTCTGAGGATAAGGGATAGGTGGTTTGTAAGGAGGTGGAGGTACATAGGGTTCTTTCTTTTCTACGGTTTCCTTATTACACTCTTCCTTTTCCTTAGGTTTACTTTCTTCCTCAGTTGACTTTTTAGAGTTTTGGTTCTCAATTCTTGGGTCGGACGGTCCTTCTACCTCTGTTCCACTTTTTAATATAATTGCATGAGTGTGGCTTTTCGGATTAGGTTGGGGCTGTCCAGGAAATGTACCAGTTGGGGCAGCAGTAGGCGCTTGTTGTTGAGCTACTTGTGAGATTTGTGTTTCCAGCATTTTGTTATGGGTAGCCAGGGCATCTACTTTACTTGCTAGTTGTTTAATTTGTTCGTTAGTGTGTACATTCTAGTTTAAGAAATATTTATTGGTTTGCTGTTGAGAAGCTATGAAGTTCTCCATCATGATTTCCAAATTGGATTTTCTAGGAACGTTATTGTTAGGTGTAGATGGGGTCGGCTTTTGATATCCAGGAGGTATAGCTGGGGCTTGACTGGGAGCTTGTCCTGGTGTGTATAAAGCATTATTACTCTTATATGAAAAATTAGGATGGTTCTTCCAGTTTGAGTTATAGGTATGCGAGTAAGGATTTCCTTGAGCATAGTTCACCTGCTCTACTTGGATTCCTGTTAGGAGTTGACAATCTGTAGGAGTGTGACCTTGAATTCCACAGACTTCGCAATTTTGAGTTACGGCAACCACAACGGCTGGAGGTGATACATTTAAACTTTCAATTTTCTGGGCAAGAGCATCCACTTTTGCATTAACATGATCAAGGCTACTTATCTCGTACATGCCTCCTTTTGTTTGAGGTTTTTCTACCATTGTTCTGTCGCTTCCCCACTGATAATGGTTTTGGGCCATGCTTTCGATAAGTTGATAAGCGTCAGCGTAAGGTTTATCCATAAGCGCACCACCACCAGCGGCGTCTATTGTTAATCTTGTGTTGTATAAGAGACCATTATAGAAGGTATGAATTACTAACCAGTCCTCTAAACCATGGTGTGGACAAAGTCTCATCATGTCTTTGTATCTTTCCCATGCTTCGAAAAGAGACTCGTTATCTTTCTGTTTAAATCCATTTATCTGGGCTCTTAACATAGCTGTTTTGCTTGGAGGAAAATATCAGGCAAGAAAGACTTTCTTCAACTCATTCCATGTGGTGACTGAGTTGGAGGGAAGAGACTGAAGCCATCTTCTAGCTTTATCTCTTAACGAGAAAGGAAAGAGACGAAGTCGAATTGCCTCTGAAGTGACACCATTAGCTTTAACAGTATCAGCGTATTGAACGAATACGGATAAATGAAGGTTTGGATCCTCGGTAGGATTTCCAGAAAATTGGTTCTGTTGCACTGCCTGCAACAATGAAGGTTTAAGTTCGAAGTTGTTTGCTTCAATTGCGGGTGGAGCAATACTCGAATGCGGCTCATCTTGCGATGGAGCGGCGTAATCTCGAAGAGCACGAGCTGGTTCTGCCATCTCGGGTATCGGCGATGGAAGAAGATTTTAGAGATCAGGAATTTCGATTGGAGGAAGATTGTTTGCAGCACGATACTCCCGAATTCGTCGTAAGACTCGGAGATATCGTTCAACGTCGTTGATTCGTAAGTAATACGGATCGCCTTGTGAGCGAGTGTGTGGCATACAAATCAACGAAAAAGAAGGAAAAATAAAAATTGCCTTAGTCTCTACAGCGTAACAGAAGAGTTACGATATCGACTAAATAAAAGTCCCCGACAACGGCGCCAAAAACTTGATCGCGACTTTATGAGTCTATTGGGGTATTAACTGCAAGTGCACAATCTAATCGCGTAGTTTTAAAAGATATCGATCCCACAGGGACTTAATGAATCGATATACCGTTTTTCTAGGGTTACTTGGTAAAGCTAAGGCGGATGATACTTTGATGATTAGGGGGAAAAGTAAAACTAAAATTGGATCTAGATTAAATGTCAAATAACGCGGATATCGGTATGTAGTTCGTCGTAATTAGGGAATCAAATCTTCGTTGGTTTCTCAGTTTTAAAATAAGTCCTTTCATTAGACACTATTGATTAAAAATCTTTTCTCAAACTCTCGCTCTGTTGAATAGACTATGATTTTACCTTAACGTACGCTCTCACTATTTAGTTAAAACTAAAATCACTTTTTGAAAACAATAGAATCTATAGAAACTCTTTTTATTAAAATACTAATCGTTTAAACACCCTCTTCTCAAACTCTCGCTCTGTTGACTTAGATTATATGATTAAACTTAAATGCTTAACTCTCGTCCTCACATTTAACCTTTAAAAATACTTTTTGAAAATGATTAGAATTTAATTAACTCTAAAAATTGCTTTCGCCCTGATTTAAAGTTAATGTCCAATTTACACTGTCCAGTTAAAAGCTCAAACTGTCGTTCTATTGATTTTAACTTCTTTATGTCTTTTACTCTCGTACAAAAACTTTGGTATTAACCCTGTAAATTGAGACCATAAAAAGAGTGACTATATCTTTAAATAAATTTAAACCAACTTAGTTTTGATTCCTTTATTCCGCTTACTTTACATACCGATATCTAAGTTTATTTAGCCGGACATGCTAAACAAGCCTAAACAATAATTATGCTTAAATACAGCCATATCAGACAAACAGTATAGATAAACAGCAGTATAGAGCATATATAAATTAAAACAATAAATTAATGAACCTGTAAAATTAATAGAAATCTTGGTTGTTCTCTAACTTCGATGCTTGAACACTCCACCACAAACCGGTTGGATTTGTTCTTCACAATCTTCGAGCAGACAGGAAAAATAAAAACAAAGAAGTAAAATACTATGATCTAACGTAAGGTTAGATCCAGTAAAAGTTACACAATAGTTTCCGGTGTAGAAACTATTGTGAGAAAATTAATTGAATGCCTAAAAATTAAGCTAACAAAAAAAAGGAAGTAAAAATGCTAAGGTAATAAACTGTTGAAGAAAATATGGAATGCTGATAAAAATATAATGCTGTAAAAATAATGCACGGCGTGGAAAATCTGGGAAAAAGGAGGAGAGGCTTCAGGGCACCACTTAAGGTCTATTTATATTAATCCATCATGTAACCGTTGCACAAAAATTCCTTCTGTAGGTTTCCTCGTGTGTCAACGAGCCAAGCGAAGAAAAAGGCCGAACGTGCATCTGTTACGCGTCAAAGCCAAAAATATAGGAATGGGGTGTGACGCTCGTCACACCCTGTGTTACGCTCGTCACGCTGAGCAAAGGGGCGTGACGCTCGTCACGCCTTGTGTGGCGGTCGTCACAGCGCTTCAGCGCTTCTCCTTGTAGTTGTGGGTTGGGCTTTAGTGGAATGCTTCTTTTTGGAGAATCCTCTTTTTGTACCCCTTTTCTTTCCTTTTCACACATGCTTCAGTTTATGTTACCTGCTTTAAATAGAAGGTAAATACCAAGTAATATCGAATAATATAAAATAAATCGAATCAAATAATAATATAATTTAATTAAATCGAGTCCAAAAATGTGATATTATTTCATGTTATCAGTGGCTAAGCGGACAAGTATTTCCCCTATACTTTTCAAAGTCAGGGACTTTGAACTTCATCGGGATCTTCACATTTGGCACTAAACAAAGTTCAGCAACACTCTTCCCAAATAGGTCTTTTCCTCTCAGAGTCTTCAATTCCTTACGCGGCTCAAAGAACTGATCCTTCATCTCGTCCATTTTCTCATAAACATCTGGGGCCTCAGACGGCTCAGAATGGTAAATGGTGTCCTCAACACGAGGCAAGGTATGAACAATTGGAGGTGGCACAGACATGACCGGGCTAGATGCCAACATAAAAGCAAACATGGGCGCAAACCCTTCAGGCATGAAATTTGGTGGCATTCCCCATGGGAATCCAGCAGGCAAAGTTAGACCAGATTGAGTAGCAGCAACAAGCATGGTTGAAGTAGTAACCTCTGAGATGACAGTCCTCTGGGGAGGAGGAGTTGCAGAAGTTTGTGAAGATTGATTCTGCACAGCAAGAATAGACTTCATCATAGCAGTCAGACGATCAATCCCATCCTTCAATTCTCTGTTCTCTTGTTCCAAATGCTCCATGATTCTGGGTTGATTGGCGCGAGTGTTGTATCGGTGAGCCAACTTGGCTGAAGCACAGAAGAATAACCGATAAGACATCTGGCAGAAGAAAACCTGTTATGCAAATGATGCATGAAATGCAATGTTTTTGATTGTTTGATTTCAAGAAACATACATGGTCATATTTGTAAATATTAAATAATAGTAACAATTTGATTGACCATAAAAAATCTCTTTTATTCATAAAATTTGGAAGGATTACACTGAGTACAATTTCAGAAACCAAAGTTAAAATACAAGAGAAAAGGAAAATAATCATCCTAAGGATCCCCTAACAATGGTGTCAGATGATCTGACTGCAGGCGCGTACTTCCTTCGGATGCGTCGAATCTCGGTCTCAAAAGATGTCTTCATCTGAGCCTTCTCAAGGACAAGTTGATCAATAACCCTCTTTCAAGCACCGAAAGGCTGAGGCATACTAGAGGAAGATGGACCCTATGACTCTCTCTGTCTCTTTATTGCCCGGTCTTCAAGAAGCTCAATAAGTGTGTCTTTATCCTTTGACTCAGGCTGCAACTCTTCATGCTTTCGGCTCAAAGCATGGAACCGCTCTTCCCACATGTCCTTCTCTTGCTTCATCTTTGTGAGTGTATCTTCCAACTCCTCCACATCTTGGTTAGGTAGAGTTAATGGCTCAACCACAACCATAGACATAGGTCTTTCACAAGCATACGACATCTTCAACTTCAAATCTCTCTTCTTCACCCAAGTAGTGTGAGCTTCCAAAGCTACACAGTTGCGCAGACCAAGCTCGGATCTTCCTTTCCTATGCTCATTATGCTAAGCATGTATCATCTTCTGCTTCAAATGTTGGGGATCTTTACCCTCTTGATAGAAAAGACCTTCTAACTGAGTGTTATTAGGTTTGTCTCTCAAGGGGAACCCAAGTAGACGATGAGCCAAAGCAGGGTTGTAGTTAATTCCTCCTTGTGTACAAATGAGAGGCACATTAGAGAATTCACCACAACTATCTATAGTATCCAAGCTACTCAATGCAGAATCGTACCAAACAATATCATCATTAGTGAGGGACACAAGTCTCTGAGACCACCGTAGACATTGTTTGTTCTCCACAAAAGCGGGTGTCTGAGGAAAGTGCGAGATAAACCACTTGGATAGAAGAGGAACACAACACACAATAGTCCCACCACCTTTAGAAATCCTCATATGCAAAGAGAAATACATATCACCTAACAGAGTAGGCACATGATTGCCATTCAAAAAGATTCTAATGGCG
Organism: Lathyrus oleraceus; assembly: GCF_024323335.1. Classification (NCBI taxonomy): domain Eukaryota; kingdom Viridiplantae; phylum Streptophyta; class Magnoliopsida; order Fabales; family Fabaceae; genus Lathyrus; species Lathyrus oleraceus. Next base: position 413,048,757 of record NC_066582.1, on the reverse strand, counting down.
TTAACATCAACAAAACCGTCAATGTTAGGGAACAAAGCTAAACCATAGATGAGCAAAAAAAAGATGGCTTCAAAAGCATCCACACTATGGCTTGAACAAAGACAGTAGCTTTCCCCATGAGGAACTCATAAGTCAACCCAAATATTCCTCCTTTCTTCACCCAATGAGCCTCAATCTCAGACCTTTTCAGATGAAAAGCTTCAACTATAAGATGAGACCGGGGAATCTCCTCCAATCCACTAAAATGTACCTTGTCAGAAACAAATATTCCCAAGAGATATACATACTCCTATAACGTAGGCATAAGATGATAATCGGTAAAAGTGAAGCAACGGTAGAGGGGATCATAGAACTGAACCAAAACACTGAAGATTCCTTCAACTACATCAGTAGATAACATAGATAGAAGCTTCCCATGACGTTGCTTGAAATCCAAGGGATCTAATACAAAGGATGATAACTTCCTTTACTCTTTCAAATCGGGACATCTGAAATTGTACTTCTTAGTGTTCCTTCGTCCACAATCCATGGTCTGAAAATATTTGCAAATAAGACCTCAGTTCCTTGAAATTTATTTTCGTGTGATGAATGTCATGATGTGCATGAATGCATGAATGCAATAATCACAAATAAGGGATCACACATAAGGCAAACAAACAAAGGTCAAGGGATGAACCAAGTCATTATCAAGATCAATCATCCATTTTGGTGGATTATGTTTTTCACCTTATCGACACCCAAGTTCCATTGATATTGACAAGACTTGATTGGATCAACCAAGAATCAAAGGGTTTGTTGCGAGTCACGAGCATGGAGTCTGGTTAAGAACCATCCCAAGGGAGTGTACTAAGGATAAAAACCTGTAAATCATGTTCTAAAAAGTTCCCAAAGTCTTAATTCCATCTATCAGATATTATAGGTTAGGATGACTGACTCATCAACCCATAATATTCTCAAGAGAAACTCGTCTGAGTGTAGTATCACGTAACAACTGTTATCAAGTCTACACCTGAACAATCTCCACACTACGTCCTAAATAGGCCAAGTTGGGTTAAATGTTCTACGGTCCTCAGCTTCTCGGACCCCAAATCAGAGAAAGTAATGCATAACCACAAATAACTTGTGTGACATTAATAGCTCCAAAAGGGTCTCCATTGAGTAGATGAATCTCAAGCCGACTTGTTAAGGACTACTCCACACAAGTCGAACATGACTATACCATCCTCCTATCTTAATTGCACTCAAGTTCGGGTTAAAACTTATATCAGTACTCAGAGATCACCAAGCACAACAAGCAGATTATATCACACAAAACAAAAATACAATTATATACACATAAAAAAGTAGGCTAAACCCACTGAGGACTACTCCCTAGCAGAGTCGCCACTTAATTTTGGTAGCGGTAAATTCATGACCATTAAGCTATAGATAAACTTAACGTCAATAAAACCAGAGTCGCCACCGCGCTTTTATTGTTTCCAAAGGAAAAGGGAAAAGTACGAACAAAACCCAAAGATAATAAGTTTTCAAATCAAAACTAATAAAATGCCAGATATTACAGGTAAGGGGGTTGGTTACACAGAGGGGAGGTGTTAGCACCCAAAGTGTCTTAGGTACTCCTAGGGAGCCCTTTTTAATGTGTGTATGTGTTTTAGTATAAAAGATATTTGCAATAAATAGAGTGTGGGGATGAGAAAAGAATTCATTAAATATATTTTTGTGTTTGATAAGACCTTTGGACTTGTGCCTACGTACCAACATAAAAATGAGGGATCAAAACCTCGTAGTTCGTGGTATCAATTTCAAAGTGAGTGAATTGCTTTTAACAAAAATTTAAGTTTAAAAGAGGCACAAAGGGCCCAAAGAGTTTAAATGAGTGTTAGTTCTTTTTGTCTTTTGAAATTTTAAGTCAATATGGTTAAGTTGACTTACAAGTTTGATTTAAGAAAAGGGTTTAAAAATGCAATGGCATAAGGCCAAAGTTTCTAACTTGCAATATAGTCTAAGTTTTGAAATCACAAGCAAAGAAGGTTTTTGAAAAGGGGAAGAGGTTTTGAAATTTAAGAAGTGGGAGAAGATGAAGAGACTAATCCTAAGCATTAAATTAAAAGTTAAGAGTTGAAACGATCTGACCAATGGGATGCAATCCCACAGACAAGAGTGTCATATAGAAAACCCATTTTTCCTTTGGACTTTGAATCAAGAAAAAACAACAAGCAAATAGCAATATGAAGAGCAAGGCATCAAATAAAGATAGTCACATCCAAACAAGCAACTTCACAGCTAACAGTCTTCTTTGTCTTCTCATGTATCAGATGACATACTCCTTGATTAGCTCAGAACAAGGCATTATACACAGGTTCAAAGTAACAGTTGCATCAAGACCATGTAGCAGATGAATTCATGTGGATCCCATTACTTGCATCAGATGAAAGCTCAAATCACAATAACTTGGTCTCAGAAATGTTGGCATTAGCCAAGTCCTTTTGCATATGGAAGATTGCCTAATTCTAAGTCCAAAAGCTCAAATCAAATCCAACAGTCCACATAAACATTTTTTAGGGTTTTTGTTGTTTATTAAGTATTTTAAGGTCCTAAGACCATAAACACAAACAAATATATAATCATAATATATGGTTCAAATGAGAAAAGTGAAAATTACATAAACATAAACAAGTTAAATGATATGTAAATGACAAATGGAATGGTAAATGACTTGAATTTAAATTGCACAAAGTAAATGACTTGAAAATAAAAGCAAGATTAACAAAGGTTAGTGAAATGTTAGTTGCTTAGAGGTTAATGTAGTTTTGCTTTTTAATTAATTAAGTCATTCTTTGGAGAACACTCAACCCTCTATTCACAAGCATGGATCCTTGAACCAAGAAATCTTCCAAAGGAAGGAAAAAAGGCCAAGTTTCCACACAATACCATGAAAGGGGGGAGATTTACAATCTCACTTACTAGAATGATATGCCTTTGGGTCAAAATTTAGCTCTATGTTAAGCAATCGTTATTGGACTTATGTAGAAGTCACAACTATTTAAGGTCGGACAATAGAAATTTTGGTGTTAATGCATGTTAGAGATATGGTATAATGAACCATACTTCTAAAACATACCACACACAAAAAGAAAAAGATCAAAGGATGGGCCTATCTCATCCATACTTGTATTGGTTCATCTAACACAAGGTTATTGATGAACCAATTAGCCTTAGGATATTGAGACTTCATTGGTCAATGAAAGGGATGGGATAGAATGAGATTTGAAGATGAAGAGGGAGGGGAAATGAGAGAAACACAAATTGGTCATGGGAGGAATTTTATCAAATTAAAATCATTCATTCATTTTGGGAGATGAAATGTATATTTCATCAATCCCCTAAATCCAATGATTTTAATCCAACAAAAGTCAAATCAACCTTGACCAAGACCCAAACACATAGTCAAACTTCACAAGTCAATAAAAATAGCTCAACATAATTTCTACACAATTAATCAATTAAAAATCAAATTAAAATGCACTTAAATTAAATTATGTTTGGTCAAAAACCTAAAACCTCCTCAAATAACCAAATAAATGGCCAAGAGATTTATCCTAGGTCAAACAAGGTCAAAGGACCTTAAACAAAAAATTTCATAATTTTTGAAAAGTCAAAAGTATTTTTAAATAATTAAAAATATGCACAAAAACAATTAAATCATGAAAAACATCAAAATTAATCCAAAAATAATTTTAATTCAGAAAATGAAAGAAGAAAATATTTCAAAATTTTTAGTGGAAGTCCCATATTTTTTTGGATAAAAAATAAAATTAATATGAATTAATCAAAATAAATGGATTAAATGAAAAACCAGAAAATAAAATATAAATAAAAAAAGCAAGGGCCATCAGATCTCCCTTATTAATTGAGGTGGCATATCTGATGGCCACACGCGCGCGTTCCACCATGCACTTAAGTCAACTTAATGTACGTGTGGTATGCAAAAGCAATGGCTGAGATTATAACGTGAGATAATGATGCAATGGTTTTGGACATGCCAACACATCACCGAAGCCCTAGCTCCGGTCTTCTTCTCCGGTGAGAGCCACCGGAGTGGTCCAATCAAAACCTCATGAAAAATGGAAAATGAATACACTAATTTGAAGGAAAAATGCTCAAGAGCACGAATTTGGCCTCAATGTTCTCTAATTCCAAGTATATAAAAAGATACAGGGATTTGAATTTTGAGGATCATGAACTGATTTGCTTCGATTTAACCTCAAAGCAACTCAATCTTCTTGCCTACATTGATAGGACTTCAGACAACCAAAAATCACAAAGAATGATGAAGAATTGAGGGAGAATCGAAGAGAAGAAAATTATGAAAATTCACCTTCAATGGAGCTTCAGATTGGCATGATCTTGATTCCAATTGTGCTTGGCCTTGCTTCAGATGCTTGTTGGAAGTGATTAAGATCAATAAAAGGTTTGGACTCTTGGAGTTTCAATCTCAAAACAGATGGAGATTTGAAACTCAATTTTCAAAGAAAACCTTCAAGATTATCCTACAATGGTGATGGTTTAGGATTGCAGGTTCAAAGCTTGGGCATGAGGTCCTTAATTCTGAGCAATGAGGGTCTTATTTATAGGCCATGAGATTCATTTCCACACACTTCCAAATTAGGCAAAAATGTGAAATTCTCTTTGCATGCTTGCATGGGTGTGTGATAGGCCCATCAAGTGATGCAATTAGGTCCAAAAATGAGCATGAATCATGCTGAAACCATGTTACAAAGCCATGCAATCGTGTATGAAAAGTGGAAGTGGAAATCATCCAAATAGTTCTTTGTGTTGCACCCATGTGCAAGTCCTTCATCCTTGAGCCAAATTCAATGATCTTGGACTTTTTGGAAAGGTTAGATCAGGTAGAACAACTTTCATGTTGAACACTTTTTATTTTGAATCTTGTATCATGATGAATTTTGAGGTGGAAGTTTGGGAAATCAAACATATTTGAAAATTTTCTAAGTCCCAAGTCAAATGTTCACTTCTTCAACCTTGAATAACATTGTCTATGGACTTCAAATGAGAAACCTTCCTTCATCAAAGTTGTAGCTATTTCAAAACTATTCAATTTAGTCACAAATTTGACCTCATTTTGATTTGGCATGAAGGATTTATGCATTTTAGAATTTGAGGAAAATTACTTGTTCAATGGTATTGGCCCAAAATGACCTATAATGTTTCCTCTTGGCACATGCATTTGCAAGTTGCATTTGAACTTCCTCCAAACATAAAATTTAAAGTAAACATATTTAATTTTATTATTCAATTTGAATTGATTCCATATCTTAAAAATTGAGCAAGTTATGGTCTTGGGAAGTTGACCTCCAAACTAGGGTTCAAACAAAATGAGCTATAATATTTCACCATAAAAAATGAATTTCCAAGAAAAACTAGATCTTGACTTAAACATTAAAGTTGTTTGGAATGTCATTTTTAGTAACTTTACTCTTGGAATAATTTTCATATGACAAAAATTGTAGGAAATGGGGTCTAGGGAACCCCAATTTTGACCAGTTGACTTTCTCTGGTCAACCACCATGAACCATCTTGCTATCTTGACATTATCTTGACTTTTGGGGATCATGGAGAATCATATATGTGTAAGATGATGAAATATGAAGTATCCCTTGAAATATTTGATCAAATGTTAAAGAAACTTATTGAAGAAGTCACACAAGATACCCAGATGAATTAGGATTTCCAAGGCAAGCAAACTCCAAACTCTTGATGATTTCTTGATCAAAATAACATGTGAAGATAATGGGGATCCATACATGATTCTTATAACCAATGTAAACCAATTCTTGATTGTGCTCCTTGCACTGAGGGTCTTAAACCCAAAATATGAGCTTGATGGAGCATGGGTGAGCATGTACACTACCTACAAAAGCAACAAACTATACATTGACATATATTTTGGTATTTTGGTTAGTAAATAATGAAAACAAAGTATGATACAATCATGTGTTTGGTGATATCTCCCAATGCAACCAAATGAATGGAGGGGTAAGGAGAATGCCAATGTGTGATCCTAATGTTAATGCATATGATGAGATAACATGAGGTATCTTAGGGTCAAAATTGGGGTCTTACAGTAACCAGCGCTCTATTCTTAAAATCCAATTGGTTTTGGCTTTCTCCCAAAGTCCAGTTATAGCTGGCACTCCGTTTGAAAATCCAATTATAATTAATACCTGAAGTTTGGTTGTCGCCAACAACATTTAAAGTTTATTTGAAATTATCACATATCCGTTATAAGTTGGTCGTAATCCATTGCTTACGGTCCAAGTCCAATTATTGTTGGCATATACAGAGAGTTTGATTACCCTGTCTTTCCTGATGGTTCCTATAAAGTCATATATGACTCATCATTTTAAGTAATTCCCAGAAGCTTGGATGTTATTCTAGTTAGAAATAACTCCAATGATGTTTCCCTTGATTGATTTCTTCATAAAGAGTCATCTTAGCCTTTAACATGGAGGATCTTCTCGTAAGAAGACTCCTAATCTAGTTTGTGTGGATGATTTTCTAGTAAGAAAATTCAAACGTTTTGTATGAATGATTTTCTAGTAAGAAAACTCCAATATGTTGTGTGGATGATCTTCTCTTAAGAAGACTCCCATTTGTTTTTTTCTTGGATAAATTCCATGTTAGGAATCTCCAAAATCTTTGGTTGGATGAATTTCTTGTGAGAAATCTCCAGAATTGTCAGATGTATTCTAAAGTGTTAGGTCATGTCTAAACCTGTTGATAAATCATATTTTGAATGTTCCCTGATATCTTTTCCCCAGTGTAGTGGGGTATTCGTTACCATTAGAGATATTGACTAAATCCAAGGTAAACCATACAAGTCGAGTCGCCACCGCACTTCTATTTATCCAAAGGAATGGTTAGAAAGCGAACAAAAACCTAAAAGTTTTATCAAATCAAAAACTAGTAAAAATGTCAGAGATCGGGGTAAGGGGGTTGGTTATGCAATGGGAAGGTTTTAAGCACCCAAAACATCCTAGGTACTCCTAGGGAGCCCTTTTCATACTTGTTGTAAGGTTGGTATTTTGTGAAAATTTATTTGTGCAAACATGATTGAAGAGATGAGAAGAGAATATACAAGTTATTTACATTTTGTGTTTGGATGGATAAACCATTGCCTACGTACCATCTTAAAAAAGATTAGGATCAAAACCTCGTAGTTCGGGGTAAAAATTTCAAAATGAGTTGGTGAATTGATTGGTCCAAAAGCCTTAAGGTCTTTTGTTATCCAAGGGATAAAACTCAACCTAAAACCACAAATCCACCATGTGAGGATAGCTTCAACATGCTAGTGAGGGGTTAACCCTATAATAAGCATGGAAGACTCATTGTCCATCACTAAGGATATAGGTGAGTATTACATCTACCTCAAGGATAACTCAAACCTAATAGCTAAAGGTTACAAAAGATTTGATTAAGAAAGTGGCCATTGAAACCAAAAAAGTATTTGAATTAGTGATATTTACCAATGAAAAGTATTTACAAAATATGGTCAAAGTTGATTTAGAAGTTCAATTCAAAATAAGTGTTATGAAAATAAAGTTTGAAAATCAAAAGCATAAGGCTTAGGTTTCTAATGTTTGAAAATAAGTGTTAAATGTTTGCACAAAATTTTTGGCTTGGGTTAGAGTGGAGGGAAGAAGAAGAATGGCTAAAGTCCTAATCATACAAGAGATAAGGGATAAGAAACAAGACCATAAATGGAGTTCCTCTCTTGAGATCATATTGATGATCCAAGTAGCTCCTATCCTTTGGAATATGCAATCAAAATAATAGTAAGCTCAAGCAATCAACACAATCAAACAAGCTCCTTAGGAAATTCTTAATGTATCTTGTATCTTTCACTTTGGATGAACATGGCAATGGTTCTTCAATTTGAGCTCTCATAGAATTCCCTAGCACAAAAGCACACACATCAAAAGTTCCATGAAGTAAAATCAAGAATGGACAAGAGTGAGTTTAGAGGTTTGGTCTTTCTAGTCCATCTTCAACATTAAGGTCCTTTTACTCCAATTTGCATAGGGAAAGTCCTAGAAACTAAGTCCATTTGTCCATTTCTTTGCATTTGGTCCACAATAATCAAAACAAAACACAAGCACAATAATATATACACAATTATGTGCTCAAGTGAGCAAAAGGCAAATTGCATTAACATAAACATGTGCTCAAATGAGCAAAAGGGAAAAGCAAATGAATAATATGTACAAGAATAGTAAATTGCATAAAAGTAAAGTGCAAGAAGTAAATGTTAATGGTTAATAGTTAGTGTTAATAGTTAGTGTGCCATAAGGCAAATTTATGTAGAAGTCACAAGTTAGAGGTCTTGATTAGTGAATCAAACTCCAACAACTTGCCATGCCAAAAGGAAGATGAGAAATGATCTTGTATTGATTTAGGTCCTTTGCATGATTTAGAAAGCAATCTATCCTTAATGCAAAGCCATTCACCTTATCATTGATCAAGATGAATTAGATTTGAATCAAGGAAGATTAAACCTCCCTAATCAATGCTAACCATCAACCTTTAACTCATTGATCAAAAAAGAAAAGAAGAAGAAGAAGGAGATGAAGAATAGAAATGAAGAATTAAAGTGCATTAAATGAAATGGAATAAGATAATCAACAAGCTATAACCAAAGATAGAGAAGATCAAGGTCAAATAATAGAAAATAGAAGCAAAATGAAGATTAGAAGTCAAGAAATAAACAAAATATTTTTGGCATTTTTAATATTTAAAAATAAACTTGAATTAAAATATTAAAGAAAGGTCAAACTTCAAACTCACTTCAAATCAACTTTAAAAAGTCCAAGTGAATCATCCCAAGTTCAACAAGGTCAAACAAAGTTTGACAAAAAAATTTAGCATTTTTAAAAGTCAGAAACTATTTTTAATCAATAAAAAATGCATAAAAATAACCTAATTGAACTAAGATCTCAAATAAATCTCAAATCAATTATTAAATTGATGAGAATATTTTTCATAGATCTACCATCACTCAAAGAGGTTGAGAAAATATTTTTGTATTTTTTGAATATCAAAAACTATTTAAAATGAATTAAAAATAACCAAAAAAGAGAAAATTATTAAAAAATAGTAAATGATAAAATAAAAAATATTAAAAATCATTTTTAGAAAATAGAAATTAAAAGAGAAATAATGCAATTGGTCCCATAATTTTTGGACCAATAATGAAAGAGATATGAATTTTAGAAATAAAATGGAATTAATAAAATAAAATGGATTAATTCAGAAATAACAAAAATCCACACGCGTTGGATTGAGCTTCATTAAATGACGTGGAGGATCCAATGGCAATGGCATTCGCGCGCACCATGAACCTCAGTCAATGAGAAACACAAACATTTAAAAATAGTCATAACATTGGACAACCTAAATCTAATCTGGAAATGAAAATGGACGGCCACGATTGGATCTGGAAACCAGACGGTGGCCGGCGCCACCTTCTCCGGCTAGCTCCGGTGAGAGCTCAAATTTGCAGAAGAACAAATGTGCACCAAAACGCACGATCCAGGTACCAAATGAAAGGTGGAGTGATGTACATCACTCATATGCCACTCAATTCCACTCTAGATCCCTATTGAGAGAGAAATCAGAGATGGAACTTTGGTGGTGTTCAACTGAACTTGCTTGATTTCAAAAATTAAGAACACAATAATGATGCCTCTATACAGAGGACTTCAGACCACACAAAATCAAGGCAAATGGAACAATATATGAGCTGTTTCGAAGCAAAATGCAGTTGAGCAAAACCTTGGAATTGAGTCACTATCTTTGAGTTCTTTTGCAAACAGAAGCTTCTATGGATCAAGGTGAAGAGGTCTAGGAACTTTAGATCTTAAGAAAACAGTCGAGGAAACTGAATTTTAGATCTGAAATTTTTAGAGAAAATTGAGATTTGTTCCTTTGGTATGGGTGTGGATTCAATTCAGCAGAGGTTTAGGCGCCTTTAGGTTGAGGAAATGAAGAGCATATCACTTGTATTTATAGCCAAAGCCATCTGATATGCATGAACAAAGTGTGCATGGGAGAAGACGGCTTCCATGCATGGGCCTGTACAGGTGCATGGAGGGCCCAATTCTGATTGGAATTGCAGGCTTATATCATAAATGAATGAAATGGACGTGCAAATTAGCTTGTATGAGCTCATGCATGGCAATTGAATCAAGTTTCCAAAAATGCACTAAAAGGTTCTCCTCTTCGAAAATGATGCTTCCAAAATTGAAACATAGGTTTATGGGTAATGGATGGAAATCTTGTTGCATAAGGAACAAATGCTATGTTGATCAAAACTCCAATTGGGCCTTGGAAATTAATGAAATTTGAGCTTGAAGTATAGGGTGCAAAACATGCATATGTGAAATTTCCAAATTTGGCCAATGTTCAAGCCCCTATGTCTCAATGATGAAAGCTCCAAATGATAAAATATTCAACATGAAAGTTGTATATATTTTCAAGGCAATAAATTTGGACTTAAGTTTTGCATCATTTAGATTTTTTATGAAGAATTTATGGGCACTTGAAGTTGGACTTTTTCACATTTCAATGCATTTGGTCCAAAGGGACCTATAATGTTTTGCATTATCACATGTATTTATTTTGAGATTTTGAAATTTTTCTCAACATATTATTTGAATTAGACACAATAAGATTTCCAATGCATTAAGTCCCACCTCAAAATCATGAAAAATGAATGAGTTATGTCCTTGGGAAGTTGACCCAAAATTAGGGTTTCAGTCAAAATGACCTATAATGTCTTAGAATGGATGATGACCTTCCAAGCTTAAAATCGAATTTTGATGAACATGAAAGTTGTTCATATTGTCCTTAAGAAAATATTTGCTCTTGGAATCATCTCCATTTGACCAACACATTAAAAGTTAGGTCTCGGTGTATCTCAAAATAGTTAGATGAATTGACTGATCAACTTCTCAAGTCCACACCTCATATCTTGATGAATTGATGATTGAGGACACTCAAATAAGTTCAAATATGCATTAAATGATGAATTAAAGAACTTACCTTGATTGTTTTTGACCATGGGCTGAGGTTGCTTCAAGAGCAAGGCACAATTGATGAACTGATGAATTAGGGTTTCCTTGGGAACCAAACCTCAAACCCTTTGATTTGCTTGATCAAAATGATGAATTGAGATACGTGGGAGGCATATTTGATGGATGAGATATTTGGGAACCATTATCATGCTTGCTTTCATCTTCTCTTGACCATATCATTGCACAAAGGATCTCCGAGAAGCTTTAGACCTTGTGACTGCTCAAGCTACAAATAAAAGATGTTAGTGACATATTTTTGTGCTTTTGAGTTAATAAAAGAAATGAGGAAAGCAATAATATACAATTCAAGCATGCTTGGTGATCTCAAATCACTCACAAGAGGTCCCAACCCAAGGCAAAGGGAACCAAGATGCTTATGATCCTTGAGGCTATGCAAATGCAATGTTATGATGCCATGAGGGATCTTAGGGTAAAAATTAGGGTCTTATAGATGCCCCTATTTAAGGTCATTCTAGCCGGAGAAGTGAAGGTTAAAATCTTCGTCTCGACGAGGTAGAATGGGCTTAAATAATAACAAAGAGACGAATTTTGGTCCCTAAGAGACCTCATGATGCAAATGTATGTATGTAAAAGGGTAATACTTTGTGGGGATATGTGTCCATAAAGAAGAAAAGAAATCCAGAGAAACTGACAATCTGTATGAGTAATACACTCAATGGGACATAGACTCTAGGGACTCTTATGGGGATAAGAAAGGGAATAAGGTGCGTGAGCAGGTCACGACTTAAGACTTTGGTGAGAGACACGAGAAGGATTCCATGAAAATAAATCAATGGAAAGACTCGAACTGACTCAAAGGCGCATGTACTGGGGAATATGTCAATACAGCAAAACTATCCACAAAGGATAACTTCGGATGAAAATCCGGACTCAGATTGGGAGAATCCACTAAGGGACTTTGCTAGGGAATATCCAAACAGGACTCCTCTGGGGAAACACCCGGATGAGGTATTACCAGTTACTAGGTAATAAGCTCAAGGAGACATATGATCCGAACACCGGTATAAGGGTGAGAGAACAACATGCTCGGGGATAATGAATATCTAAGACCGGTATAAAGGTGAGAGATATTAAACATCCAAAAATCATCTGAGGAGGACCTAAAAAGGTATGTTTCAACTCAGGAAAATCTGACTCCACAGGGGACAAAAGTCATAATAGGGAGCAGAAGGGAAGGAACACCAGGGATACCGGTTACTGGGCCCCAAATGGGCTATTGGTGTTGGGCTTCCACGCCATTCACCCCCATTATATCCCCTTTTGTTTTTTTACTAGTTTTTTTTTTAAAATAATTTTTCCATAACTTTCTTTTATTAAGTTATAAAAAACAAACTCTTCTTTTTTCTTTTTTTATTTATTTTATTATTTAGGAATATATTATTAAACGAATACAACAACAATAAATGGTTACTTATAAATTTTCTTTATTTGTTTTACTTATTTACTTTCTTGAACGAATGCTATAAAGAAATAAAAAAAACAAGATAAAGAGAGATTAATTTAGGTATGTCTAGTTAGAGTTTTAATCCTCTAGCTGAAATAGTTCTGAGAGTTAAAGTGTCGTTTCGATTTTAAGTTGGTCACAATAGGATTTTGAGTTATTTAAATTATTGCTCGTGTGTTTGATTGAATTTCCTTGAATAAACATTATTTTTTTATCTTGCATAGAATTTGTTGTTAACAAGACCATGGGCACATGATCAAGATACATCTTTTAACAAGACATAAGCTTTGGACCATTACCCTTTTTGAGATTTCACCTTTCTTTTGCTTCAAACCATTTTCTTAATTAAAATTGGAAGAAAAATATTACCTGGGTGAAAGGTCCAGTCGTAGTCCTGAATGCTAGGCCCAAGTTGTAAGAGCTTGCAAGCCATAAGTGTTCGTCTTCCCTTTTAAAACACTTGTAAATATTCAAACTTCTTTTCTTAATAAAATTGGAAGAAAAATATTACCTGGGTGAAAGATCCAGACGTAGTCCCGAGTATTAGACCCAAGTTGTAAAAGCTTGCAAGTCATAAATACTCGTCTTTCCAACCCAAAAAGACTTTCAACCAATCCAACTTTTTTTCTCGCCATCGTGTGATCTTTAAAACCTTTTCAAAAATGAAAGACATTTTGTCTTAAGTTGATGCAAAGCAATTCTTCATCCATAATTTTTGAGTTGAGATAAGTGATGTTTTCCCGAATGTTGATTTGTAAATCCATTCGATGTGATGCAAACATCTGCTCCTCGCCTGTTTTGGGTAAAACAATGTTCTTCATCGATTAATACAATTAGCATTCACTAAAATCGACCAACAAAAAAACATTTCTACCCAGAACTACGTGTGCCTTGAGTTCTCTATTGAGATACGTAGGAGTAGGATTGTGAAATCTTGTCAGGCCCATTAATAAAAAACTAAAGTTTAGTCCCGTTCATTGTAAAAAATCCAAAAACATCTTCTCTTTTCTTTTGATCCTATTATTCTTTCCCTCATAATAACCTGAGAAGCCTAACATTTCAAGCTAACACTAACGCACGCAACTAACTTAATGGTTCCTGTTGAGTACAACGGACATGAGGGGTGCTAATACCTTCCCCTTACGTAATCGACTCCCGAACCCTAATTCGGTTGTGACGACCAATATCATTATCGTTCCTTCTTGAGTTTTATCTATACTTACCCATTCCTTTTTAGTAATAGATAAAGTTCAATGGTGACTCTGTTCAATCCATCTCCCGAGCGTGCGATTGTGCTTCATTAAGTCGTGTTCCCATTTTTCGAGGTGTGACACCCATGAACCCACTTATAAAAGGAAATGAAGTTTCAGGATAACTTCTAACCAAACAAGGAACATGGATTGAATTGGTTAGTCTTCTCACCAAACAAATATTTTGCACAAATTGATCTCAAATCAAGGTGGAGTTTTAAGTTAGCTATCCTCTGAACTGAACCAAGGTTTTATATAGGTTGACCACTAACCAAATTGATATTTATATTAGAATGATCTCGAGCCTACAAATTTTTTATACTGGGCTAAACTCATAACCCAAGTGAAACCTTACACCAGGATGATCTCTAACCGATAGAGCTTTTAACTGAACTAAGCTCAAGAACCGTTATGGATATTTTTACTAGATGATCTTCATGAACCAAAAGATATATTTTTCAATGGTGGATCTTACGAACCAAATGGAGACTAAGACTAATCCCACAAACACAAATGAGAGCTTTTTATATGGTTTAACTTCCAACCAAATAATAACATCATTAAAAAGGATTATTTACTCAAGAGAAAAATCTAATCTTAGTAAATTTACAATTATACCAACACCCAAAATAATATCTTCATTGAGAGTCAAGAACACTCTCAAAGCACTATGACTAAAATATGTGAGAAAAATAATAACGATATAGAAATGTGATGAGAGAAATGGAAAGTGAGACTTTTCATTTTTTTCTAGATGTTGAAAAATGAAATATAAGCTCTCTATTTATAGGACAAGACATGGTGTAAATTTGGAAATAATCCATGGGCCAAATTAGTGACCTAATCGATTATGCTAATTGATTAGGCAGTGCAAATAATCGATTATTGTAGCCAAAAATGGAAAGTTTAGATATAGATTCGTTAGAATCTTTAAGAGATTGACACAATCCATTAGAGACTTAATTAAACATAATATAGTCAATTAGGGATATAATCTAGTTTATTATATGATTTTAAAAAAGTTTTCCTAATCATTAAGATAGTCCCCTAATCAACTAGCTAGGCCCAAAAAAAAAATCTTCGTAATTTAAATTAAAAAATGAAAGGCTTCTCAATGATTTTAATATGTGTGTGTGTGTGTGTGAGAGAGAGAGAGTGTGTGTGTGTGTGTTATTTATCCATAACACTTCCATAGATAACCTTGTTTTTTTATAAGACATTGATCACTCAAACTGACACGATGAGTGAACTTTCACACTTCCTCTCTTTCACCCTCTTAAACTTCAATTATTGGCATTATTATATTTGATTTCATTATCACACAAGAACGTTGAGTCTTATTTATGAGGATTTAGATATCTCCGTGTTAATTACCATCATCTGAGAGATTAAAAATTTAAACCACTAGTGATCACAAACTCTAAGTTTTCACTTGAGAGCCGTTGGACTACAATGTTGATTTTAATCAAATGCCTAGCTTGATCCAGGAGAATATCTTGATCAACCATCTTATGCATCTTTGATCGTTTGAGCTACCTTCAACAGTTTCTTGACTTCAAGTGTTGTCACCATCAAAACTAAGCAACTACTAGTTGACTTACATATTTTATATCCTTAAGCTTTCCTATCCTGGATAACTTCCTTTCCTATAATTGCAAGCACACAGATCAATATTCTCCCCCTTTTAATGATAACACATTTCTCATGGAGCTGGTATAATGTTAAAAATATATATATAAACTTTGGAGTGGTTAAACTCCCCCTCACATGAGTAGATAATATACTTTACTCCCCTGCGAGTATACTTCTCCCTATTTGTCATATACAAAAAGGCAGGTAAAGATGCTAGACATAATTGTAAATATGCACACCCATAGTTCACATAGGTCAAACACAATTTACTAAGGAAGGTAAAATAATTGCTTCATTAATTCAAATACTATAATTCAAATTATAGAAAATAGGAAAATGCGAGAATTTAAATTATTCTAGAAAAGCAAAAATTTAAAGACACTTAAAGGCTAAAAAACACATAAGTGAGACTACTCTTTTCCATTAATATCATCATATCTTAAAGAGTTCCTTTTGATAATATCCATATCCTTTGCCAAGTTATGAATGGCTGGAGCAGTTTCATATTTCTATAAGTGTATTAAAGACTATATCATTTTCCGCTGTTGGCTGGGCTACAACTCCATATGCATCAATTGATTTGTTCCTTAGTTCTTCTGATAGATACAAGCTCTCATGGTACTAAGAAATGAGTAGTTGATCTTGTAGTATATTAGATAAACTAATTCTCCTATAGTCTTAACTCCAGTAACAACCAATATCTTTGTGATCAAAGCTCCATACGGTAATCCTGTTGATCGGTTCTACTTGCAATAGATCATATGAGTATGAATTCCATTAACCCAATTGTTTGAAATCATTGGTTCACTAACTGTAAAGGGACCACATCCTTTTTTATGACCACTTCAAGGTTGTATTTCCTCGGGAGGAGTATCCTTGTGATCAAATAGTGGGATACACGAATCTTTTACTCTAGGTAGCTTACTTTGATAGGAAGCTTCCTATCCTCCATGGAATTCATGATAAAGGAAATGATGGAAGTAGAAAGTTTTATTTTTTTGAACTTTATTCGTCCAATATATGTGTAGGACACCCCATAGAAGGGTAGTTCAAACATTCTTCTCAGTTGATCTCTATGAATATCAATGTTTACTCTTTTTACATATGACTTTAGAGATAGATCTTCAAGCTAAAGTTAGAGTAGAAATCTTTTACAAGATTTTGGAATACTCGATCCAATAATTTTTTTGGAGTATTCCCTTAGCAACCCTTGACATATATGAACATACAACTTGAAGTTATTAAGAAAAAATTTCGTTGGCACATAAGTCATTTTGCGCTGACAACCATTCTTCCAAAGAGGGTCCATGACTCCGAGGATCTTTAGCAAACCCTTGGCTTTGGAAGTTGAGGGCAACCTCACTTAGAGGAGATCATACCGGAAGTATTGTTGACTCACAAGCTATCTTATGGAGACAATGATATTTTCGCCACATGATCTGTGAATCTAAGCATCTTCATAAGTCTTAGTACTCACCTTGTGAGGGAATATGGGTTTCTTCCAGGGAAACTTAACCTCCAACATACCTTGAATCTAATACTGATCATGTTCTCCTGTGTCATAAACATTCATAACATTTACATTGCATGCACTTATACTTGGGCCTTATTCTCAGGGAATCCTAAAGGTTTGTATTGTGTACTGAACATGCCAGAATGGGTTCAGATAGGAAGAACACACTTCCTCTCAATTTCAAGCTTCCGAGGGTAGACATTCTCTTAGCTCTAAGCAGCAAAATCACTCTATGCAAGAGGAATAACTTCATCAGTAGATACAGATAAATATTAGACCTTTCTGACTACCTATGTGGATTCTCAGCCTTGGTGGCTCTATCTCGATATTATGACCCTCCACTCCGATGCTTCCCTTTCAAATATTTTCAGTTGGCTCCGAAAATTTAAGAATATGAAAGATTGTTGGGCTGGTATGTAACACCCTTCTAAAATACCCCAAATATTTAATTAAAACAACATATAAAACTCAGAGTAATTATGCAGTTAAGGGTGTCACACACAAACACTGCACTCCATTCAACAATATAACGGTCATGCTCCTTTATTAATTCAAAACATAACATTTGCATAAAACGCAGCGGATATAAATCTCATCATTCATGTAAAACATTACATGTAAAATGGTTCACAACCAACAATAAAACATTTAAAACAAGTTAAAACATCCCATCCCGATGTTACATTTATCAGAGCACGACCCGCTAAGGAGACTACACTAGACTCCAAGCATTAGCTTCTACTCAACTCATTGCTCGTTACCTGAAAAATAGTTGTAAGGGTGAGTTCCTCAATCGATATAATAAGCATTATAAATTATCATGTCATGTTAAGTAAATAACACATTTCATCACCCAAATCAGATTACACATTCAGCAACGGCAATATCAACTCAATCATACTCATACTCAATGTCAACACAGCCACAAGTATAATATTGGAATACATCCATTCATATTATACGTCATACATACATTATGCAATGAGACTCCACACATGCGGTACCGACTATTCTTGAACATATAGTTCAAGCTCACCGATCAAATCCAGATACGGCTACTAAGCTCACTAGTCCCACTCATTTGAGATCTAATGACTCACTCACTAATTCCTCACCATGGGAATTAGCTACAGCCCCAAAGGCTATGCTATGCACACTAATCATCTAGCATGCAAACATCAACAACAAATCCACAATGATTCACTCACTAATTCCTCACCATGGGAATTAGCTACAGCCCCACAGGCTATGCTATGCACGCTAATCATCTAGCAATGCAACATCAACAACAATCCACAATGGACATATGCTCACACTCTAAGCCATACAACAGTCCATTCACAAATACATGCATAATATATACATTCACAACATTATGCATATCATCATACATCATCAACACATGTATCAACACATCATATCATGTCAAATAATTAAACACAGTATTAGCACACTCTACTAATACCTATACTGCTCAAAACAGCGGGAAATAATCCCTACCATATCACACACCGATATAGGCAACCACCAATTAGGCACACAACATTTTAATTAACACTTTTTCCACTCTGCAACAGCGTTAACCGGTTAACGCCCTGGGTTAACCGGTTAACGCAGGCAAAACACGCTTACTGCCCAAAACTTAACAGTGTTAACCGGTTAACGCCCTGGGTTAACCGGTTAACGCAGGCAAAACAACACTAATTCTCAATTCGTAACAGTGTTAACCGGTTAACACCCTGGGTTAACCGGTTAACGCAGACAAAACAGCAGTTCCTGCGCTAACACAAAGCAGAATGCAGAGTTCTCCGCATTTTCCGCCGTTGGAGGACTTCCGGACCTCCGATTCCAATTCCGTAAAAAGCTATACGTTAGGGAAATTACAACACACTCAATTACAGGTTCAATTTCAGTTTTTACACAACATATCCATCACAATTTTCAGCATTCAACAAATCCCAATTAGGGTCAATTCAACGGTCTATCACTACCCATTACATGCTAACCCATAATCCCCATTAAACGACGATAAACCCCCCTTACCTGAGTCAATCCGGCAACTTTGAGCTTCAAGCTTTTCCGTTCTCCAACCCTTGCTCTCTAGCTCTTCTTCCTGCCCTTTCTCCACTTTCTCAATCGCTTCTCTGTTTCACGTGAAAAGTTTCTTTTCCAAAATGAGACTCTTTTCTTATTTCCAACTTATATATATTTTCCAATAATTATTATTATCCCAATAATAATAATAATTCAATAATTCTAATAATAATAATAATAATAATAATAATCCAATTATTTAATTAAATTAATAAATATATTATTAACTTAATTTAAATAATTATCATATTATTATCGGGGTGTTACAACTCTCCCCCACTAAAAGAGTTTTCGTCCTCGAAAACATACCTCAAGCGAACAACTCTGGGTAAGACTCCTTCATCTTACTCTCCAGTTCCCAAGTCACATTGCCACCTGCTGGTCCTCCCCAAGCTACCTTCACCAAGGCAATCTCTTTACCCCGCAACTGCTTCAACTCTCGATCCTCAATCCTCATAGGTGATGTTTCAACAGTCAGGTTATCTCTCACCTGTACATCATCTATTTGGACTACATGCGACGGATCATGAATGTACCTCCTCAGCTGAGACACATGAAAAACCTCATGCAAATTCGCAAGCGACGGCGGTAAAGCGACACGATAGGCTACCTCCCCTATCCTCTCCAAAATCTGATAAGGACCAATAAATCGAGGTGTCAACTTCTTCGACTTCAAAGCTCGACCAACACCCGTCATCGGAGTAACACGAAGAAACACATGATCTCCCTCTTGGAACTCAAGTGACTTCCTTCTCTTATCATGATAACTCTTCTGACGACTCTGAGCAATTCTCATCTTCTCCTGAATCATCTTAATCTTTTCTGTAGTCTGTTGAACAATCTCCGGTCCAACCACAGCACTCTCACCGGACTCATACCAACATAAAGGTGTCCGACATCTCCTACCATACAAAGCTTCAAACGGTGCCATACCAATGCTCGAATGAAAACTATTGTTGTAGGTAAACTCAATCAAAGGCAAATAACAATCCCAAGCACCTCCCTTTTCCAAAACACAAGCCCTCAAAAGATCCTCTAGTGACTGAATCGTCCTCTCAGTCTGACCATCAGTCTGTAGATGATATGCAGAACTCAATCTCAGCTTAGTTCCCAAAGCCCTCTGCAAACCTTCCCAGAACTTCGAGGTAAATCTAGGATCTCTGTCCGAAACAATACTCGACGGAATACCATGCAAACTTACAACCTTCTCAATATACAACTCAGCTAATCTCTCTAACGGATAATCCATTCTGATCGGAATGAAATGAGCCGATTTTGTCAACCTGTCAACAATCACCCAAATGGCTTCAAAATTCTTATTTGTCCTCGGCAAACCAGAAACAAAATACATACTGATACTATCCCACTTCCACTCTGGAATAGCCAACGGTTGCATTAGCCCAGACGGCTTCTGATGCTCAATCTTTGACTTCTGACAAGTCAAACAGGAATAAACAAAACTCGCAATTTCTTTCTTCATTCCCGGCCACCAAAATAACTTTTTCAAATCATGATACATCTTCGTAGCTCCAGGATGAATACTCAAGCCACTACGATGTCCTTCTTCCAGAATACTCTTCTTAAGTTCGGTAACATCCGGAATACACACCCGATTACCAAATTTCAAAACACCATTCTCATCAACTCTGAATTCACCACCTTGGCCTTGATTCACTAAAGTCAACTTATCAACCAAAAGCATATCGGATTTCTGACCCTCTCTAATCTCATCCAGAATATTACTCGTTAACTTCAACATTCCCAATTTAACACTCTTGTGAGTACTCTCACACACCAAACTCAAGTCTCTAAACTGCTCAATCAAATCCAATTCCTTAACCATTAACATAGACATATGTAATGATTTCCGACTCAATGCATCAGCCACTACGTTTGCTTTACCCGGATGGTAATTCAAACCAAAGTCATAATCCTTCAGAAATTCTAACCATCTCCTCTGTCTCATATTCAGTTCTTTCTGATCAAACAAATACTTTAAACTTTTATGGTCACTGAAAACCTCAAATCTCGACCCATACAAGTAATGCCTCCATAATTTCAGAACAAATACCACAGCTGCCAACTCTAAATCATGTGTCGGATAGTTCCTCTCATGAACTCTCAGTTGTCTCGAAGCATAAGCTATAACCTGCTTATTCTGCATCAACACACCACCCAAACCCAACAATGAAGCATCACAGTAAACTTCAAATGATTCCGACGGACTCGGTAATATCAGAATAGGAGCAGTAGTCAACCTTCTCTTTAACTCTTGGAAACCTTCTTCACATTTCGAGTCCCAAACAAACGCTTGCCCCTTTCTAGTCAACATCGTCAACGGTAACGCCAACTTAGAAAATCCCTCAATGAATTTCCTATAATAACCTGCAAGTCCAAGAAAACTCCTTATCTTAGAAACTGACCTCGGAGCTTCCCACTTAGATACCGCTTCTATCTTAGAAGGATCAACAGCAACACCACCTCTTGAAATCACATGACCAAGAAAACTAACCTCTTCTAACCAAAATTCACATTTAGAGAGTTTAGCAAATAACTTCTTTTCTCGTAGAACTTCTAAAACCACTCTCAAATGCTCAGCATGCTCTTCTTTAGATTTCGAATACACCAAAATGTCATCAATAAACACCACAACAAACTGGTCTAGGTACAGATGGAAAATCCTATTCATATACTCCATGAATACTCCAGGCGCATTAGTCACACCAAAAGGCATTACAGAATACTCATAATGTCCATACCTTGTTCTGAAAGCAGTCTTCTGAATATCCTCGGTTTTCACACGAATCTGATGATACCCAGATCTCAAATCTATTTTGCTGAACACACTTGCACCAACCAACTGATCCATCAAATCATCAATCCTCGGCAAAGGATACCGATTCTTGATCGTCACTTTATTCAGTTGCCTGTAGTCCATACACAACCTCATAGTACCTTCTTTCTTCTTAACCAACAACACTGGTGCACCCCACGGTGACACACTCGGACGAATAAACTTCTTATCCAACAGATCTTCCAGCTGACTCTTCAATTCAGCTAACTCGACAGCAGACATACGATACGGAGCCATCGATATCGGTCTAGTACCAGGTACCAAATCAATCGAGAACTCAACTTCACGCTCTGGCGGTAATTCATTCACTTCTTCTGGAAACACATCAGGAAAATCACACACCACGGCTAGATCACAAATCGTCAGTTTATCTTTAGCCTCCAGAGTCGCTAACAGCATAAACAACTCCGCCCCATCTGCTACTTCCTCATTCACCTGCCTGGCTGATAGAAACAAACTCCTTCCTTCTTCAATCTCAGGAAATATCACAGTCTTATCAAAACAGTTGATAGAAACTCGGTTAAACACCAACCAGTTCATTCCCAAGATAACATCAATCTGCACTAGTGGAAGACACACAAGGTCTATCTCAAAGTCTCTACCAAAAATACTCAAAGGACAACTCAAGCAAACTGAAGTAGTAGTCACTGAACCCTTTGCAGGAGTATCAATCACCATACTACCATACATCTCAGATATCTCTAACTTAAGTTTCACAGCACAATCCAAAGATATAAAGGAATGAGTAGCACCGGTGTCAATAATAGCTACAAGAGGAAAGCCATTAATATAACACGTACCTCGGATCAAACGATCATCTGCAGAAGTCTCAGAACCCGATAAAGCAAAGACCTTGCCTCCTGACTGATTCTCTTTCTTCGGCTTAGGACACTGTGGACTGATATGACCCAACTCTCCACAGTTGAAACAAGTTACAGTCTTCAACCGACACTCTGCAGCCAAATGACCACCTTTTCCACACTTGAAACACTTCACCTCAGCACTGGTACACTCATGGACACGATGTCCAGCCCGACCACATCTATAACACTTAGCAGGGGCACTAGAGTCTCCCCCACTAGGCCTCTTCATCCCACTCTGCTTCTGGAAACCTTTGCCAGCTGCATACGGTTTTCCACGATCATTCTGATTCTTGCCTTTCCTATCAACCCTTTGCTGATAGCTCTCTGCTCTGGCTTTGGAATCCTGTTCAAAAATCCTGCAACAGTCAACCAAGTCAAAAAACACTCTGATCCGTTGGTATCCAATAGCCTGTTTGATCTCGGGACGCAACCCGTTCTCAAACTTCACACATTTCGAAAATTCTCCAGCAGCCTCATTATAGGGAGTATAATACTTTGACAGCTCTGTGAACTTAGCAGCATACTCAGTAACAGACTTGTTACCCTGCTTCAATTCCAAGAACTCTATCTCTTTCTTTCCTCTGACATCCTTTGGAAAATACTTCCTCAGAAATCTCTCTCTGAACACTGCCCAAGTAATCTCAGCATTTCCAGCAGATTCCAACTCAGTGCGGGTAGCAACCCACCAATCATCTGCTTCCTCTGACAGCATATGCGTACCGAACCTGACCTTCTAGTTATCGGCACACTCAGTCACTCGGAAGATCCTCTCGATCTCCTTCAACCACTTCTGAGCACCATCTGGATCGTATGCTCCCTTGAACATTGGAGGATTGTTCTTCTGGAACTCACTCAGTTGACGAGCAGCTCCCATTCCCACAACATTTGGATTCCCTCCAAGTACTCCAACTAGCATACCCAGAGCCTCAGCAATCGCAGCATCATCTCTACCTCTTCCAGCCATCTCTATTCTGAAAACCCAAACAAACTAAAACAATGAGTACTGATAGGGTTGCACAACACCTATACCGTACAGGGGAAACAGAATAATTACGACTCGACTCGACCGACTATGCTCTGATACCACTAATGTAACACCCTTCTAAAATACCCCAAATATTTAATTAAAACAACATATAAAACTCAGAGTAATTATGCAGTTAAGGGTGTCACACACAAACACTGCACTCCATTCAACAATATAACGGTCATGCTCCTTTATTAATTCAAAACATAACATTTGCATAAAACGCAGCGGATATAAATCTCATCATTCATGTAAAACATTACATGTAAAATGGTTCACAACCAATAATAAAACATTTAAAACAAGTTAAAACATCCCATCCCGATGTTACATTTATCAGAGCACGACCCGCTAAGGAGACTACACTAGACTCCAAGCATTAGCTTCTACTCAACTCATTGCTCGTTACCTGAAAAATAGTTGTAAGGGTGAGTTCCTCAATCGATATAATAAGCATTATAAATTATCATGTCATGTTAAGTAAATAACACATTTCATCACCCAAATCAGATTACACATTCAGCAACGGCAATATCAACTCAATCATACTCATACTCAATGTCAACACAACCACAAGTATAATATTGGAATACATCCATTCATATTATACGTCATACATACATTATGCAATGAGACTCCACACATGCGGTACCGACTATTCTTGAACATATAGTTCAAGCTCACCGATCAAATCCAGATACGGCTACTAAGCTCACTAGTCCCACTCATTTGAGATCTAATGACTCACTCACTAATTCCTCACCATGGGAATTAGCTACAGCCCCAAAGGCTATGCTATGCACACTAATCATCTAGCATGCAAACATCAACAACAAATCCACAATGATTCACTCACTAATTCCTCACCATGGGAATTAGCTACAGCCCCACAGGCTATGCTATGCACGCTAATCATCTAGCAATGCAACATCAACAACAATCCACAATGGACATATGCTCACACTCTAAGCCATACAACAGTCCATTCACAAATACATGCATAATATATACATTCACAACATTATGCATATCATCATACATCATCAACACATGTATCAACACATCATATCATGTCAAATAATTAAACACAGTATTAGCACACTCTACTAATACCTATACTGCTCAAAACAGCGGGAAATAATCCCTACCATATCACACACCGATATAGGCAACCACCAATTAGGCACACAACATTTTAATTAACACTTTTTCCACTCTGCAACAGCGTTAACCGGTTAACGCCCTGGGTTAACCGGTTAACGCAGGCAAAACACGCTTACTGCCCAAAACTTAACAGTGTTAACCGGTTAACGCCCTGGGTTAACCGGTTAACGCAGGCAAAACAACACTAATTCTCAATTCGTAACAGTGTTAACCGGTTAACACCCTGGGTTAACCGGTTAACGCAGACAAAACAGCAGTTCCTGCGCTAACACAAAGCAGAATGCAGAGTTCTCCGCATTTTCCGCCGTTGGAGGACTTCCGGACCTCCGATTCCAATTCCGTAAAAAGCTATACGTTAGGGAAAT
Organism: Lathyrus oleraceus; assembly: GCF_024323335.1. Taxonomy (NCBI): domain Eukaryota; kingdom Viridiplantae; phylum Streptophyta; class Magnoliopsida; order Fabales; family Fabaceae; genus Lathyrus; species Lathyrus oleraceus. The sequence continues at coordinate 413,023,377 of NC_066582.1, read as the reverse complement.
TACAACACACTCAATTACAGGTTCAATTTCAGTTTTTACACAACATATCCATCACAATTTTCAGCATTCAACAAATCCCAATTAGGGTCAATTCAACGGTCTATCACTACCCATTACATGCTAACCCATAATCCCCATTAAACGACGATAAACCCCCCTTACCTGAGTCAATCCGGCAACTTTGAGCTTCAAGCTTTTCCGTTCTCCAACCCTTGCTCTCTAGCTCTTCTTCCTGCCCTTTCTCCACTTTCTCAATCGCTTCTCTGTTTCACGTGAAAAGTTTCTTTTCCAAAATGAGACTCTTTTCTTATTTCCAACTTATATATATTTTCCAATAATTATTATTATCCCAATAATAATAATAATTCAATAATTCTAATAATAATAATAATAATAATAATAATCCAATTATTTAATTAAATTAATAAATATATTATTAACTTAATTTAAATAATTATCATATTATTATCGGGGTGTTACATGGTACGTGAAAGATCATCCTCCTTTTACAAGATTGGATGAACAATTGACATCAAAATCAGCAGCCGAAGCATTGCACCTAACTGTCGCAGAGGTAACCCTTGGTTTGGGACCTAGGGGTTTTCCAAACGTTCCTAGAATAGAAGGCTTAGGCCTTAGAAAAATAAGGGAAATGGCTACCCTTCAGTGTTGTTCTGGCTCTCCTAATCTATGGAGTCGTCATGTTCCCTAATGATGATGACTTCACAGACTCCTTTACCATTGGTGTGTTCGTATCCGAGAATCCAGTCCCCGCTCTAGTAGATGATATGTATTGTTTCCTATACACCATACGTGAAAAGAAGAAAGGTGTGGTCTTGAGCTGTGCATCTCTCCCATACTCGTGGCTTCTATCCCACATTCCTCAAAAAGGGCCATGGGTAGTGTTTCTGAAAGAATTGAAATGGTCTAAAAAGATGGCTTCTCTCACTTTCGATGTCATGGTATGGTATCTTACCACATGGAAAATAGAGCAAGTCGTCACTAGCTGTGGAGAATTCCCAAATGTGCCACTCATGGGTCCTCGAGGTTGCATCAACTACAACCCTTGATTGGTCTTTAGGCGATTGGGATACCTAATGGAGACAAAACCTAAAGTCGGATCATTGAAGGACTTCTTCGTACCTGGTTTAGGATCAGAAAACCCATATTTGCTACAGAAGATCAAAAGGGATTAGACTCCAATTCATCGCAAAGGAAAATATCTTGGTAAACGTGATTGACGAGAAAAAGAACTGTATCTCTAATGGCTGGTAAAGAGATCAAGTTTCTCTACAGTGCTGAATTTTTAGTTCCTCCTCCAGAGCCAAAAACTGTTTACGCTTCTAAAGAAGAAGTGGATGCATTAAGAGCAATGATCGTATAGTTAACAAAAGAGAATGAAGACTTGCGATCTAAGTTTCATGCATTAGATAGAGACAACATTGAGCTCAAGAGGAAGAGCAAAGATGATGTTGAACTCTTGGCCGAGAGAAGAAAGAAGGCCAAGATTGAGTAAGACCTCTAAGAGAAATACCAAGACAGTTTGTCTCAAGCTGATATGGGACTAGCTTCACTCTGTAAACATTTGAAACTAACAGAGAAAAAATATGGGGATAACCACTATTGGTTTGAGATAGTTGTTAAGGAAAAGAAAGAATTAAGGGATGAATCTGACATGGAGATTAAGAATCTCAAGATATCCTTTCACAACGATAATGCCAAAGTTGATATGGAGCATCGTCTCAAGGAAGAAGTTGCGCGAGCTTCCTACGTCACTCCTAAGGTTTTAAGGGATAAGTCCCAAAAAACCAAACTTGCCATCCAAAGTGCTAAACACTGGAAAGAGAGGTTTGAAGCCCTGAATAGATAAAGCATGGGTTGGCTCAATGAGAAGGTCCATCTGAATAGTCTTTTGGATACTTATGCCAAATCCATTGACTTATTGCAACCTGCCGCTGCCATGAACCAGGCCAAATACGACTGATTAGTGAGGTTCTGCAATGATTTGACCAAGGAGGTTCCTTAGAAATTAGAGGATGCTTTGGAGGATGCAGATGACATAAGTACTCCACATTCTATACTTCGCTTCATCTACCTCTATGAGCGCATGATGAGGAGGTTTAAGGTTGAATTGAAGGAGTTGAACGAGCGGAAGGCGAAGCATGTTATCTGATCATTACTTTACTGTCTTCCTTTTCATTTTTTGAATTACCGTACTATACCCCTTGTAATTGTAATTTCAGAATCATGAATAAAAAGCTTGACTTGTTTTGAATCCAATGTTCTTACTTTATCTGCCATTTTATAATGATTGTTGTTTCATTATGAATCATATAATGTTTCCCCGAGAATAAAAACAAAAATAAGCATAAATCATGCATCAATCACGCATCATCATGAATTTCATGTTAAAACCAAATGATCTCACAGTTGCCTTGGCCTTCTCTTCAGAGAAGTTACCGTCGTCAAGCTGACCTCTCAACTCTCATGCAACACACGAGGAAATCAAAAGATCATCATGGACCAGCTCGAGAAAAACCAAGTTGTAATGAGAGAAGATATGATCAAAATGAGAGTCCAGATGGGACAACTCATGGAGGTCCTTCAAAACGTGGCTAGAGGACAAGAAGCGAACCGTCAGGCCAACCAGAGAGATGTTACTGTTGTTCCAAATGTGGCTAAAGTCATCTTACTATGAGAACTATCGTTCATGTACAAACTTTGAATTTCACAGGTATTTTCAAAGTTATATTAATTTATACTCATTTTCTCGATCAACTCCTTCACTTGTGGTTCGTTCAATGTCCTGATTGATCCTCCAGCGGATGAATCTAAGAGCATTCATGCTTGCATTTGTAAGCCTTTCACAAATATTTACATTTGCTCCACACTACTCATATTGCAATTAGGACACCATCGTAATAATAGTTTAAACCTCTCCCAAGCATCGTAGAGAGATTCAGTCTCTTGCTGTTCGAAATGTTTGATTTCAACTTTTCTTTCTATGAATTATGTTATAGTGAAGAATCTTTCTAAATACTTGTCTTCAATTTCTCTCCAAGTTCTTATCACTCCATTCTAAATACATAATAACCAATTATTCGTTCTTCCAATCAACGAGAATCTGAATAACTTTAGTTAAACCTGATCCTCTGTAATACTTCCGGTTGACATATTGGTGTTGTCCCATAAAATCTAGCTAGATGTTACCATGGGTCATTATTTGTGTTCCCATCGAATTTCTTATCCCTAAAACTTAATAGCACAGAGTATTTGATGTTGAAATTCACAGGGGTTGCAGAAACGAAACCCAAGGAGACGTTTGATGTGTCAGTAGGTCGACAATAGTCCCTCATGGTTTATGCTATTAGTTCGCACATGGTGTGTGTTTTTACCTGAGTTGCATCCACACAAACAAGAAATACCTCAGTAGCACTTAAGCATGGCAACATAACCCGAACCCGCCCCGAAGATGACGGGGAAAACCCACTTTGACTGGGTTTGGGTTCAGGTTTGGGTTTTCCCCGATTATAAAATATGGGGACGGGTCAGGTAATGGGGACACTATTACCCACCCCGAACCCGCCCCCGAACCCGCCCCGTTTATTTCATTATGTACATTATTATTTGTTATTATTTATTTTTGATAATTTAGAATATTCAATATATGATCAATATTTTGATATTTTAATTTATTATTTAAAATATTTGAAATGTTTGTATGAAATTTTTTTAGATTATTTTATTTTATTATTTGTAATATAATTTTATTTTGGAAAAAAATAAATATTTCTATTAAAAAAATCGATTTCACTAAATGAATGGTGCCGGGGCGGGGATACCCGAACCCGTTTGGGACGGGTTTGGGTTTTGATTCTCCATCCCCGTTTGGGCTTGGGGCGGGGAACGAGGATTGTTTGGGGATTCGGGTTTGGGTTTGGGGGAGGTAAAAACCGTCCCCCGACCCGCCTCGTTGCCATGCCTGGTAGCACTATGATAAAAAAAACTAAGAAAAATAAAATATGTTGCACAAAGTGTTGCCCTGTTGAATATCAACAGTCCCCGACAATGGAGGCAAAAACATGATGACTTCTCGGCAAGTGTACCGATAATGTCGAAGTAATAAAAAATCGAATCCACATGGACTGTGTCCGAACAAGCCAACAATTATGCAATGTAAAGATAAATAGTAAATGAGGGGAGGGGGGGGGGTCAGGTTTCAGAATGAAAAACAAAATAAGAGTTTTAACATAAATATTAAGACGATTAGGTTGTGTATCGAATCCCATTATCCTCTCTCATTGATATGTGAAACCTTGTATGAATGATCTTATCCTTATAATATCACGGTGAATTAACAAAACGTTATAACCGATCTCTCATGAAATAAATCACTAATCATTACTCTGAGCTTCATATTCCTAGTCCACCATCATAAGCCGGACTAGGCGATGTAGGACACGTTAATTCCCTATTCCATTACTCGGGGTCTCCTAGCCCCACTCAACTGGCGTAAGTAGAACAATTGCCCTAGGTCCAACACATAGGCTAAGGGTCAGTAATCCCTATGTGTCTAATATCAGATTAACAGAGTATCTCAAATAAAAAGCATAAAGATTAAGAAACAAATGAATACGATTATAATTCAAAGGATTCACACAAAGTCAAACCAACATATAATGCCAACAAGATTGAATAAGGTTCATAATTTAAATCATTCACACACATTCTCTCAATCTTTCTAAGTGTTCATCCACATTTTCTTAAGAGTGAAACTTTGCATAAACCTTCGTTTTTCAGCATCATAGTTTCATTCCAATTTAAGAACACTTGTATAATTACTGTGAGATTTGAGTGTTACAAAGGAGAAGATCAATTATTTAATTGATATACTTCAATTTTCATCTATCTCATCTTATTCAAATTATTCAGAATTATATTCCTTGATTACAACTTATTCTTAGGATTGTTAAGGATAAGTTTGTAAGGTTTATCCTTGTTATCCGGTGTGTGGATACAAGAGGTCCATCTGTGAGAAATCCAGTCTCGATTGGACTTTAAACATTGTAAATCCAAGAGGATTGTTCTTGGTGTGTTAGAATAGATAGAAAGACCTTAAGGTGTCTTGTCTAGGAATCTAACATTTTAGTGAAATTCTCTTTCATGTTGAAAGGGGAGTGGAGTACTCTCAATCTGTGAGGGGAACCACTATAAATATCTGTGTCATTTACTTTCCGCCTTTACCGCTTTTCATCACTAAAACATTTCAGAAAATAAAAGTCATAAACCGTAAAAAATCCGGAAAAATACTCTAAGTGCCTCATTCACCCCCCCCCCCCCCCTCTAAGGCACTCCTTAAACTTACATTTGGCATCAGAGCAGGTTATAGGTAACCTGTTCCTAAAAGATCTGCATGGCTTCCGCAAGCATGAATCCGGTTTTTAAAGACGGTGGAAGTAGTAACAAACCACCACTATTCTCTGGAGAATATTTTGATTTTTAGAAGATCCGTATGAAGGCACATCTAGAAGCCCAAGGAGAAGGCATATGGGAAGCCGTTGAAAATGGTCCACATAATCCTACGAGTGTGATCAATGGCGTTGGTACTCCAAAGATAAAGAGTTTGTATGATGAAGATGATAAGAAAAAAATCTTAAATGAAAAGAAAGCAGTAAACATTCTTCAAAGTGCTTTAAGCATGGATGAGTTCTTCTGCATATCTCAATGCAAGTCGGCAAAAGAAATATGGGATACCTTAGTGGAGACACATGAAGGCACCGCCGAAGTAAAGAGATCAAGGTTGAATACATTAAGTCAAGAATATGATATGTTTAGAATGCTGCCCGGAGAATCCATCGTGGTGCTACAAAAGAGATTTGTTCACTTGACAAACCACTTGATTGCTCTCGGAAAAACATTTACAAATGACGATCTCAATCTTAAAATACTAAGATCATTGACTCGAGAATGGCAACCGAAGGTGACGGCTATCTCTGAAAAGAAAAGTCTCTCAACAATGACGTCCGCATCTCTCTTTGGCAAACTTCAAGAACATGAGTTAGAACTTGGTAGGCTTGAGAAACATGAAAGCCAAGAAAAGAAATCTAAAGGGATTGCCTTAAAGGTAGACACAAAAGAAGATAAAGATGATGACGCATTGGAGGAAGATGAGAATTTCATGCTCCTTGTTAAAAGGCTCGGTAAGTTCTTTAACAAAAATGATAAATCCTTTAACGCTAAAAAGAATAGACATTTCAGGAAGAAGGAGACCACCACATCTGCGCAAGATGTAACATGCTACGAATGGGGAAAACAAGGCCACATAAAGCCGGAATGTCCTAAACTTTCAAAGAAAGGAGGATTCAAGAGCAAGAAGAACTTCAAGAATAAAAAGGCGTATCTTGCATGGGAGGACAATGAAATTAGCTCTTCATCTGGATCGGATAGCGAGGAATGTGCAAACTTGGCGCTAATGGCTTCACATCATTCCGATGATGAAGAAGAGGTTAGTAATGATTTTTCTCTTTTTAATGATGATGCACAAGATGCAATTAATGAATTACTAAATGAATGCAAAATTCTTTATAAAACTATATCATCTCAAAAGAAACAAATTTCTTCCTTGGAATAGAAGATTGAAGTCTTTGAAAATAAGAAACAAGAGATGATTAGTGAAAAGAAGAATCTTGTATGTCTAGAGTGTGAGTCTCTCTCGTTTCAAATTGTCCAAACTAAAAGAGTCCTTGAAAGATATGAAAAAGGACAAATTGGTTTGGAAGGGGTTCTTAGCCAATAAAGGTACTCAAATGACAAAAGTGGACTTGGTTACTCCAAATTTTCTAAACCAAGTACAAGTAAAACTATCTTTGTAAGGCCTAAGGATCAACCTCCAAAAGAAAGAGTCAACACACCAAAAGTAGTGCATCAACATCCTAAAAGGAAAAAGTCTATCAAGAAAAAACCTTTCGTTCCTAGATATAAAAGCAATTTTGAACCAACCTGTTTTTATTGTGGTATTATTGGCCATACACCTAATGCTTGCTACATTAGAAATTTTAGTGTAGCAAAAGGGCATTATGTTTGGGTTGAGAAAGGTACTAATTATAAAGGACCCAAAGCAATTTGGGTACCTAACAAAACTTAACTTTGTTTTGTAGGTATGCTTGAAGGCCACAACAAATCTTTGGTATTTGGATAGTGGGTGCTCCAAGCATATGACCGGTGATGTGCACAAATTTTCAGATCTAAAGCTTAAGGCCAATTTTTATGTTACTTATGGAGATAACAACAAAGGAAGAATTTTTGGCATAGGCAAAGTATGTGCACCAAATTTCATATCCATCGAAGATGTGCTATATGTCGAAGGACTAAAGCACAATCTCTTAAGCATAAGCCAACTTTGTGACAAAGGATTCAAAGTAAGGTTCACAAAAGATGAATGCTTAATTGAAGACGAAATCACACAAGAGGTAATGCTTATAGGTAAGCGATTTAATAATATTTTCATGATTTCCCTTGACGATGTCTCTTTGAAGGTTAAGTGTCTTGTGGCAAATAACAACGACTCATGGTTATGGCATAAGAGAATTGCTCACATTCACATGGATCACTTGAATAAGTTAGTAAAACATGACCTTGTCATAGGATTGCCAAAGATAAAATTTATCAAAGATAGGCTTTGCGATGCATGTCAAAAGGGGAAGCAAACCAAGTCAACTTTCACATCCAAAAATGTGGTGTCCACTTCTAGGCGACTACAACGGTTACACATGGACTTATTTGGTCCATCAAGAACAAGAAGCTTCGGAGGTAACTTATAGGCTTTAGTTATTGTTGATGATTATTCTAGATATACTTGGACTTTCTTTTTAGTGCAGAAAAGTGATGCATTCAAAGCATTCAAGAAGTATGCAAAGCAGATTCAAAATGAGAAATCATTAACAATTGCCTCCATAAGAAGCGATCATGGTGGAGAATTCCAGAATACCTCCTTTGAAGATTTTTGCGAAGATCAAGGAATATTCCACAACTTCTCGGCTCCAAGGACTCCACAACAAAATGGAGTAGTTGAAAGAAAGAATAGGTCATTGGTGGAACTTGCAAGAATAATGCTTAACGACTCAAATCTTCCTAAGTATTTTGGGGCAGATGCGGTTAGCACGGCATGTTTTGTAAGCAATAGAGTTAACATAAGACCTATTCTAAATAAGACTCTATATGAACTCTTCAAAGGAAGGAAACCCAACATCTCCTTCTTTCACATCTTTGGATGCAAGTGCTTTGTCCTAAACAATGACAAAGACAACCTTGGTAAGTTCGACGAAAAATTGGATGAAGGTATTTTTCTTTGTTATTCTCTTACAAGTAAGGCATACAGAATTTATAATAAAAGAATTTTAAATGTAGAAGAATCCATGCATGTTAAGTTTGACGAATCTAACCCCTCGAAAGAGGAAATTGTTGTTTGTGATGATGATGATGATGATTTTGTAGAAATTCCTGAAGAAGATACTTCAAACAAGGATCAAGAAGCACCGATTCAACAAGAGTAAAATGAAAATGATCTACCTAAGGAATGGAGAACTCATATAGATCATCCCATTGAAAAAGTAATTGGTGACATTAGTCAAGGTGTCGCTACAAGATTGAATCTCAAGGATGCATGCTTAAACATGGCGTTCGTTTTGCAAATAAAACCTTCTAAAATTGATGAAGCTCTAGAAGATGATCAATGGATTGTTGCTATGCAAGAAGAATTAAACCAATTCGAGAGAAATCAAGTTTGGGAACTTGTTCCTAGACCAAGTGATAAGCACATCATTGGAACAAGATGGGTGTTTAAGAATAAGCTTGATGAGAATGGAATAATTGTTCGAAACAAAGCAAGATTGGTCGCTCAAGGGTACAATCAAGAAGAAGGAATCGACTTTGAGGAAACCTTCGCTCCAGTTGCAAGGTTAGAAGCTATTCATTTATTACTTTCTTACGCATGTTCAATGAATTTTCAGCTTTTTCAAATGGACGTCAAAAGCGCCTTCTTAAACGGCTACATCAACGAAGAAGTCTATGTCAAACAACCCCTGGGCTTTGAAGACTTCAAGCATCCTTCAAATGTATACAAACTGAAGAAAGCGCTCTATGGATTAAAACAAGCACCAAGGGCGTGGTATGATCGTTTAAGCAATTTCCTGTGTGAAAAAGGCTTTGAAAAAGGAAAAGTAGACAAGACTTTATTTATCAAGAAGATAAAAGGGAATACCTTACCTGTGCAAGTCTACATAGACGACATAATCTTCGGTTCATCCAACAAAGAACTATGTGAAGAATTTGCGTTGATAATGCAAGGTGAATTTGAAATGTCTATGATAGGGAAAATGAACTACTTCCTTGGATTGCAAATCAAGCAACTAAAAGACGGAATTTTTATCAACCAATCAAAGTACTACAAAGAACTGTTAAAGAGATTTGACATGGATGGGTGTAAAGCAATGTCAACACCAATGGGCTCTGGAACTTATGTTGATCAAGACGAGTCGGGTGTGTCAATTGATATCATGAAGTATCGAGGTATGATTGGTTCTTTATTATATTTGACGGTAAGCCGTCCTGACATAATGTTTAGCGTGTATTTATGTACTCGATTCCAAGCAAATCCTAAGGAGTCACATCTCACGGTGATCAAGAGAATCATGAAGTACCTCAAGGGAATAACCAATGTTGGATTATGGTATCCTAAAGGTAGTGTTTGTAAGTTAATTGGTTATTCTGACGTGGATTATGCAAGTTGTAAAACAGATAGAAAAAGTACTAGTGGAACGTGTCACATCCTTAGTAATGCTCTAGTCTCATGGTCCTGTAAGAAACAAGCGTGTGTTGCTCTTAGTACGGCTGAAGCAGAATACATAGCAGCAGGCAGTTGTTGTGCCCAGAATCTTTGGCTAAAGCAACAATTAAGTGACTATGGAACCGATCTTGGATGCATACCACTCCGATGTGACAACACAAGTGCGATTAATATCACAAAGAATCCGGTCATGCACTCAAGGACCAAACACATAGACATTCGACACCATTTCCTTTGTGATCATGTGCTTAAACGCGATGTCGAACTTACCTTTGTCGATACTCATAACCAACTGGTGGATATCTTCACAAAGCCGCTCGCAAAAGAACCATTCTATAAGATTCGAAGAGAACTTGGCATTCTGGATGAAGGTGACATATAACTTTTTCACAATTATTCACTATACATAAGGCCAAGGTACACAAGTTTCCAATCCTTTGTAATTTTTGTGAAATTTTTCTTTCTTCAAAAACGTTTTTGTGTATATGTGCTTTTTGCCACTGTGTAACTGGTTACTTCACTTTGGTTAACCGGTTACCCTGCTCAGTTTTTGCCTAATTCACGAAATTTCACTATGTGTAACCGGTTACTCACATATGGATAATCGGTTACCCTGTTGTTTTTTGTCTAAAAATCACATTTTCCTCACTGTGTAACCGGTTACTCCAGTATGGATAACCGATTACCCTGCATTTTTTTCTTTTCTTTCTTTCTCACGTTGTTTGCTCACTGTGTAACCGGTTACTCCCTTTGAGTAACCGATTAACACTGCTCTCACCAGATTTAAAAAAAAAATACACGTGACTTTCTGTTATATATATATGCTAAGTGTTTTTTTCTTAATTGTTTTGTAATCACTTCACACATTAAGCTCTCTCTCTCTCTCTCCAACCTTTATCTTCCTTTCCAAAACCCTTCTTCTCCCTTCCAAAATCCTAACGTGCTCCACTATCACTACTCCTAGATCCATTATCACTATTCCTCACTCAAAGCTACTTACCCCACTATCTCTCTTTCAGCTCATCATACTCCATATCCAACCAATTCAGAAAATCCGTTCCTAAACCCTAACCTTCAAAATCTCCATGGCTCCTCCTAGAACAGATAAGAGGAAGAAGAAAATGGGTGAAGAATCCTCTCATCAAGAACACCAAGCTGGCAGTGTTAAGTCTCGGCGCTTAAGCTATGTTGTCCGGACTCGGACCCTCATGCCAGTAAAGTACGTTAAATTTCAAGATTTTCCTTCGCACAACTTTAATTTTGAAACATTGTTGCGTAACTCTGGCGTAGATAAAGTAGTTTCGGATATAGGAGATTATTACCCAGATTTGATTAGAGAATTCTACTCCTCCATTAAGTTTGGCACTGATGATTTTGGAGACTTGACGTTTAGTGCAAAGGTGAAGAATGTGGAAATTTATCTGGATATTCCTTCACTAGGACAGTGTCTTGGAATACCTTCGGACGGACAAATATTTCGTCATGGCTCCGAACCTGACCATGCTTCTTAGGAAAACTATAATAGCCTGGATATTTTGTTTCCATCTCTAGAGGTACTCAAGCCAACCTCATGAGTCGGCAACGCTCCGAATCTTCAAGAGTTGTGAAATATGCAAATATGCTATCTGTGAGCGATAGGATGCTCCACTACGTCCTCGCATATGTGTTGGTACCCAAACACTCTAATCACTCTGAAGTCAGTGAACTTGAATTACAGTTGATTAGAGCCATGAAGTTGAATTTAAAAATTAACTGGTCATACGTTATTTACTACCACATGATGCATCAACTTTCCTTGAGTGGTGGACTTCCCTATGGCCGTTTTGTCTCAAGAATTCTTGAATTCTCTGGTGTTTCGCTTCAGAGGGAACCAAGAACCTCCATGTCTGTCAGAAATGGTGAAATAAACGAGGTGACTATCACGAAGAATACCGGGATTGGTATCGGTCCTAATGGAGTATATCAATACAAAGATTCGGTCACCCCTTCTGCTCCTCTAACCAATCAAGAAGGTGATATTTCAAATGCAAGGCTATAGGATAAAATGTGTTCTATTGAGACAACAATGCACCACAATCACCGGGTTACTCAGCGTGGCATCAAGTCCCTCAGAAAACTTTTCCTCTCCTTAAACCGCCAACCTAACCCTAGTGAAGAAGGTGTGGAGGAAAGTGCTGATGAAGATGAAGAGGATGAAGGAGATGACATGTCGGAAAGTGATTAAACTTGGTTTTTGTTGTTTTGTTATTTTGTTGTTTCACTAGCTTATGATTATTTTTATATTCGTATCAGTCTAGTTTTATGTTCAGACCTTGTTACAAATATTGGTTTATATTATGTTTGAAGTTTCTTATGTGGTGTGTGCTGCTTAGCCTATTATGTGTGCATGCTTGTTTATATCCTTTTCACCCTTTTTGTTAATGACAAAGGGGGAGAAGAAGAGAAATTATTACTATGATATTTCCTTGCTGGTTGTGTTTCTCTAACGAAATTGCAGAATTCAAAGACTCCTTAATTCTTCAATTAAGGGGGAGTTGTTGATAGAGAAACACCACGGGATCACATCTTCATGTTTTTTGAGTTGTCATCATCAAAAAGGGGGAGATTGTGGAGACATGACTTCTCAGATATTTTGATGACGACAAACCTTGCTACATAACTAAAGTCGGATTAACAAAAAGATTGATCAAGGTTAAAGCTCGTGTATGAAGTTTCCAACAAATGATCAAGTCTTGGTGAATCACATGAAGATTCAGCTTTCACATGGATTAAGGTAACACTTGAACTCTAGATAGTTATACAAGTGTTCACAACATGTTGCATTCATATCATAATCATTGAAAATAGGTTTATGCATCAACAAACCACCACACTTCATTTTTTAAGTTATTTTTCAAAATTGTGTTAGAGTAACCGGTTATCAGTTTTAGAGTAACCGATTACTCTGAGTAATTTTCAAACATTTTTTTTAACGTTGGAACCATGTAACCGGTTATCCAATTTAAGGTAACCGGTTACTTCAAGCAAATTTCAAATTACTTTGTAGCGTTGAAAGCATGTAATCGGTTACCCTATTTTAGGTAACCGATTACCACTGGTCCAGAATGAAAAATATTTGCATCTTTTCATGAAAACTCTTATGGTCTCTTTATCATGAAACATGGCAACTTTTGGATTATTGCATTCATCTGAGGAGGTGTTTTAGACATTATATAAACATCATTTTTCAATTTTCAAAATCACCTCCTTGCAAAAATTTAAATCATTTACACACATTCTCTCAATCTTTCTAAGTGTTCATCCACATTTTCTTAAGAGTGAAACTTTGCATAAATCTTCATTTTTCAGCATCATAGTTTCATTCCAATTTAAGAACACTTGTATAATTACTGTGAGATTTGAGTGTTACAAAGGAGAAGATCAATTATTTAATTGATATACTTCAATTTTCATCTATCTCATCTTATTCAAATTATTCAGAATTATATTCCTTGATTACAACTTATTCTTAGGATTGTTAAGGATAAGTTTGTAAGGTTTATCCTTGTTATCCGGTGTGTGGATACAAGAGGTCCATCTGTGAGAAATCCAGTCTCGATTGGACTTTAAACATTGTAAATCCAAGAGGATTGTTCTTGGTGTGTTAGAATAGATAGAAAGACCTTAAGGTGTCTTGTCTAGGAATCTAACATTTTAGTGAAATTCTCTTTCATGTTGAAAGGGGAGTGGAGTACTCTCAATCTGTGAGGGGAACCACTATAAATATCTGTGTCATTTACTTTCCGCCTTTACCGCTTTTCATCACTAAAACATTTCAGAAAGTAAAAGTCATAAGCCGTCAAAAATCCGGAAAAATACTCTAAGTGCCTCATTCACCCCCCCCCCCCCCCCCCCTCTAAGGCACTCCTTAAACTTACACCTAGTGCCAAATTTCGTAACCCTTGTGAAAGTGTAGAATTCCCTATCTTAAAGGTGTCATAATGGACTAGAATGCATCAGAAAAAGGCCCAGAAAAGTGACCATCGCGCACGTGATTCCCTGCATCGCGCGCACGATGCAACTATTAATGCCATATCGCGTGCATGATGGTGGATGTGATTATTTCTTAAGCTTCACTCTTTTTTTGCTCCTTTTTCCCTCAAATATTCACTAAGTCCATAATTTGCACACTTAGCTATTTTTCTCTCATTCTTTGGTCATTCATTCTCATATTTGCTCGACTTTCACTTGGTTTACTCTGATTCTTCGACTAAATATATGCAATGGCAGACTGTCATCAGTTAATAGTGAAATCCTATGTTAAATTTGGATCACTGGTGTTCATATGGGTATTTGATAATTTGATGAATAAATATGAATTATTGATGTTATATGTGTTGGAATTGCATCCTTTTGATGTGGGAATTATAGTTGATGATTGATGATAATGATAGTTGCAACTTTATAAGTTAAATATTGTATACAAATGATTAGGTATTATGATTCATGTTCGAAACTAGTTAATCCCTCTTTTGATGTATTTCTCACTATTATGGATTGGAGACACGTCAGCTCCCACGTCCTTACACTTCAAGCAAGTTGTCCAATAAATGAGTGATCGATTTGGGTGATGGAAGATCTAGAAGGTGTTATGGGTGAGAAGTCATGTCAATTGCTTCTCATGCTGCCCCTTACGGGTCATTTTAAAATACACAAACACACACACACACATACATACACACAGACACACACCGTTTAGGGTCATCCAAATTCCCGAATTGCTAAGTTCTAAATCAATGCAAATCCACTCCATATGATATAAGGTGTAACAGTCATCTTAAACAAAATGTTGTAACACCTCAAAATTTGCCCTCCTCTCTTGGGACTAGCATTATCATTGTACATATCATTTTTAGGTCATTAGGCATTGCATATTGCATATCATGTGGTTACATTGTGCAAGCTATCTTCCCAAGTCTTGATCAGAAGATGGGAAAGTCAAAGTGCAAGCCTAGGGTTTTATTGACTGATCATTGGCCATCTGAGGATTGGGCTGTGAATTAGGGTTTTATGGTTCTCAGTGGATGTTGGTCTTCATCTTGATTGCAATGATACATCATCATCATCATGGTTGGTTATCATCAGAAGAATCAAGTGATTGAAGCTCATTCCTTGAGATTAGGGTTTTGACCACTGGTCAACCCTAATCAGTTGCATTGGGCCAATCTGGGCATAATCAGGAGATGGGGTTTATGATGGTTATGGGGTTCATTCTATGATTATTTTGTGCTTATGGAGGCTGGGGTATCACCCTTGAGCCATTTCAGTTGGAGATTGGAGTTCAATTTGATCTATGCATTGCCAAATTCATCTATCAAATGAAAAAGTCAACTGTGGTCAACTGTACATGATCTGATGGATTTGGAGGTGGAAATGAGTTGGATGCACTTCATTCATGTTGGAACAAGTGTTATATGACATTTCAAAGCTTAAAAATGAAGAAAATCAAGTCAGGACAAAAACTGCCAAAAATAGAAAGTGACTTGTAATTGAAGTTTCCAAAAATGGAAAGTTTTAACCTCAAGACCACGTGTCCAAGGAAGCTTCAAATGAAAAATTGTTCAACATAAAAGTTGTAGATCTTGTTCTCACCTTTCCAAAAAGTCCAAGAACTTGAAAATCCCATGTATGGTTGGGAAATTATGGCTCAGTGAAGTTCAAAAATGACCCATAATCAGGAGGCCATAACTTCCACATGGTTTGTCCAAATTGCAAGTTCTTTATATGCACAAACTCCATTTGACATGTACTTTCATGGTGCATAATTGGATTTTTCCAAAAGTGGTCAATGCAAAAAGTCAATTTTCAACTGGACAGTTAAAATGGACCAAGGGCAAAATTGTCCAACTTGTGAAATAATTGGAATTTTTGAGTGGGGATTTTTGCAACACCTCATAATTGGCATTTGAAACTTGTTGGAATCATCATTTTATGCCTAAGGCTTATGGTTTGAAAATTGGCCATTAAAATGAAATTGCAAAATTGGACAAAGTGGCATTACATGGTGATTTTTCAAAATACACATCCAATGAGAGTGAGGCAAGTTGCAACAGCTCACACATGTCATTTAGAGAGTGTGTGAGCTGTCAAACAGGTGGCAATGAGCTGGCAAGTGAAATTCCCATTTTGCCCTCACTTGAAAAATTACCATTTTCACTAATCAAGTCCAAGTGGCTAATTACATGATTAAGAGATGGTTTAAGCACACATATATAATCTTAATCCCAATCTAAACATAACAGAATTTCACATTCACCAAGATTAGATCTGAAACCTCTCAAATTCATCAAAATCTCAAGAACACCATAAACACAAAACTTCATCAAACTTCATCAAATTTCATCCAATTCTCGAAATTCTTTTTGCATTGAACTCCTCTCATCCTCTTCTCAAACTGTTTGTGGAGTTTGGATTGGAAAAAGCTTGGAATCGTGACTGTCATAGCAAGCATCATCCATGGCTTTTGGAATTTTCGAGTGCTAGAGGCTACCTGGAGTTGAAGCAATCATCCTATTCACCTTCCACAAGTTCCTACTGCTGCTGTTTCAAGGAATCGAGCTTCAAAAACAACCAGAATCACACTGCCATTCCAGGTTTTGAGTTTTTTTTCGAATTGCAAGATTTTGTGAATTGTTAGATGCGTTTTGTAGAGCATTAATTGTAGAGCACGGTGATAGTTTTAGTTTAGCAAATGATGAACCATAGCTTACTAAATCTGGATTTAAAGATTGATTACCAAACCCTAACTCACACGATTTGGAAAATGGAGAAACATTTAGGTGAAATTAGGTTCACATTTGGATTCTAGGTTAGAAGACGGTTCGAACGGTTATCCATTTGTTCGTTTTGGTGAGGTTTTGAATTTGGCGTGTTCTTGAGTGGCTGTGCGAAGAAGATGAGTTTTCTGGAATGTTAGTTTGTTTGATCCGTTTTTCCATTTAAATTTTCAAACTACATGTTTCCCGCTCCCGCCATCTTTATTTACCAAACTGCCATTGTAAATTCCATTTAATTTGATTAATTCTTAAAAAATTATAAACACCTTAAAAAATTCATAGAAAATTGAAGAAAATTCAGAAAAATATGGAAATTTTTGTGTTGACTTTGTTGTTGAGTGTAGAATTTGTTTGACCTATTGGTCAAAGTTGTGCATGGTAGAAATAATATTTGACCTAGGGTTCTTTCACATATGTGCATTTTTGGTACCTTGTGCTATTGTGATCATGAAATCCTCATATTCTAAAAGAAATTCTTGAAAATTTTTGTGATGATTCTTGACTGATTGATGCTCATTTCCATGTAAACTTTATGAATTTTTGATGCCTGACCATTGAGTTATGAATTTTGGAACTTAGGTGTGACAATTTGTGTCACACCTCATTATGTCAATTTGCTGGATTTTTTTGAGTGACCTAGGCTTGGTAGAATAATATGAAATTTTGCATGGCGAATCATTAACATGTTGAGATCTTGTATGAATTTTTGTGGAATTTTACATTGCATTTTCAAATTGATTGTGATTTTTCATTTCTGTTGGTCAAATATGCAAGTCCGTGTGGTACATGTTTGTAACTTTGATGTGAAATGCTCATATGGTATTGGATAATCATGAAATTTGATATGCTTGTAATAGACACATAATGTGACATCCCTGTTTTGGTCTCATCCATTTCTTTATTGTTTTCATTGAGTTATGAATTTTTGAAGTGGAAGCATGTATTGATGTTGTGATTTGGAGCATGTAATTGTGTCTGTTTTTGTTGATTTTCATTGACATGGTTCCATTTGCCCAATTGAGCTCAAATTTGACATGGTAGACCTTAAATATCCCCTGTTTAGGTGTAAATTATTTGAGAATTTTTGGATTTGTTTTGATGTGGATTTGAATGCAATAGTTTTGTTTGCATGTTTGGTGCTTCATTTGAACTAGTTTGGATTGTTTTGTGCATAAAATGAACATGATGAATGATATGGACATGGGACTAATTGTGTTGACTCTTGTTTGACTTTAGCTTGAGTTTGGTTAGAGATACCTTGCTGTTTAGGAATTTTTCTTGCCTTTGGACCCTAGGCTTAGCCTAGTGGTCTTGTTGCTAATATTTGCTTGATTTTTCAGGATCAAAAGCATAATGCACATGGAGAATGAATCAAGTTAAATGCAATTGATGTTTTTTGATGTTTTTACACTAACATAACATTGTTTTGTAGGTTGTGAAGTTTGGGATTGAGCTTTGAGCTTGCTTTGTTGTGCATTGATTTGTATAGATTAATTGGTTGATACTTGCTGTTTAGTTTGTCTGTCTGAGTACTAACTGTGTTTGACTGTTTCCAGGTACTTTTAGTTGCTCAGTTCCTTGTGAACTTTTGCTTTGCTTTGCTTAAGCAACTTGCATTGAGGTATAACTTCCTAACTTCATGTAGTCTGGAGACCCGGCTGTTACCGGGCCGGGCAAATAAATGTCTGAAGTCCTCCTTAAGAGGCGATGATTGTGATTGTTTAATTTTGTGCCTAAGCAGGTAAAGTCCTTAATCAAGGCAATTGGTGGAAGGTAGGGATAAGCAATCTATCCCCCACTATTCAGTTGAGTCTTCTCCTTGCTCCCATTACATGGTTGTAGCATTGAGATCCAAGCCCAAGATCCTGTGCAGTGCACATTGTGTCAGTGTCTCTGAGTATAGAAGGGTTCCCCCATTCTGGACCCATGCTCATTTGTCAGAAGCTCTCCCTGGTTAGGGATAAGAGCTGTGAGGTCTGATCCTCACTTCATCCTTTCATCTGCTTCACCTTAGCCTCGTAATGGCAAGGTTAAGAGCAAACCCAGCCCGTACAGACGACTTGCTGAGGCAGTCAAACCTGTTGATTGAGCCACTTGTTTGGTTATAGTGCGTGCTGTGTGGATATCTGTTTGAGATGCTTGTTCTCATTTGATGTATGCTTGAATTATGCTGTATGCTTGTGTGCTTGCTTCTTTCCTGGATAGGAGTAGTTTGCTTATGCAAGTAGGATAGAAACCTGAACTTAGGGTAA
Source organism: Lathyrus oleraceus (assembly GCF_024323335.1). Lineage (NCBI taxonomy): Eukaryota > Viridiplantae > Streptophyta > Magnoliopsida > Fabales > Fabaceae > Lathyrus > Lathyrus oleraceus. Next base: position 413,004,466 of record NC_066582.1, on the reverse strand, counting down.
ACGATGCATGACAACACTAGGCTCGAGTCCAGCTCCCTAGTAGTGTGTCTTTTCCCTGGTTTCTGGCTAGCAATTCAGTCCCTTTCGGGGGAACTACATCGCCCTGATCCTTGTTCCAGACGAGGTATGTAGGCAGGTGGTCGTGCGAGACCACTCCGGGCAACCTTTTTCTTTTTTGCGTGCGTTTACTTGTTATCTGACTGTGTGTTTTGGTTCGGATGCCGACGTAAGTCCAGTGATTGGCTGTCGGGCTCCACGTTTGCCCTTTTGAGTGTGTTCTGGTTCGGATGCCGACGTAATTCCATCCAGTGGTTGTCGGGCTCCATGTTTGCCACCCTTGCTTGTTTGTATGTTTTGTGTTGTTTGGCGTGCGTAAGCCGAACTACAGTGGCTCTGATTCTTGTTCCAGACAAGATATGTAGGCATAAGGTGCGATACCTTATCGAGCTCCCTTCTCCTAACCCCACCTGCGTTCCCCTGTGTGTGTGTGATGTTTTAGCAACCTTTTCTTTTCTTAGAACGTGGATCCCGTCGAGTACGACGGACGTGAGGGGTGCTAATACCTTCCCCTCGCGTAACCGACTCCCTTACCCTTTCTCTTTGGTCGCAAGACCATTTCCTTTCCAGGTTTCTCTGAGCGTTTCCTTTCCCTATCTTGGGATAAATAACGCGCAGTGGCGGCTCTGTGTGTGTTTTATTCGAGCCTCGCCGGTTGATTTTTCGCAGGATGCGACAGCTGGCGACTCTGCTGGGGAATGGATGTAGACCTATGCTGGTCCATCGTCCCTAAGCGAGTCCTTCCTAGCGTTTTAGGATTAGTTTAGGTTGCTTGTTTTGTGCTATTTATTGCATTTATTATTCTAACCATTGTATATATTTGCATTAATGTCTGCATGCATCATACTATCATGTTGTTGTCGTCCTCTATGCAGGTGGTTCCTCTGTGTGGGGTGGGTGTTCTGAGTGGGGCTAAAACCCAGGCCCGAGTACACACCTAGGATTAGTGTGGGTCTCACGTTCCTCATTTGCTAAATCAGCATGATGTTGTAACGTGACATACCACAAGCCGGACGAGGTTCATTTGATAGTGCTTTCCATTGTGGAATATTTCACTTTGGTTGAGTTACTTCATCTGAACTATTGACTCTGGTGACCGATCATTTCCCGGATCTTTGGTTTAGACGATCTCAGGAGAGCTACAATGGCACACCCGAAAGGGCAAACCCATTGAGTATCTCCGCCCGATTGTCGAGACTATTATCCGCCTTAGGATAACCTGTTTAGAATTTACCTGTGAGGGGAGGGTGATTCTTTCAGATGCATGTTCAGATGGTGACTCAGATGGTGACTTTTTGTTCCGTGGGTCCTATTTATAAGTCGGATTTATGGTCATTTATCACCGAGACGCCGGAGTGCTGTCCGTGATTTATTAGTGGGGATCCGTTTATTTCAGGATTCCCCGGGTCGAGTTATTTATCAGTGGGGATCCGTTTATTTCAGGATTCCCCGGGCCGATTCAGATGGTTTTGGGTATCTGCTCAGAGATGGTTTGATGATGATGATGATGATGATGATGTATCTGTCTTCCGCTTATTTCGGAACCCTTGAGTTGGATTTGTGGTTACATGTTCCCTCCGATGGTTATGATCAGTTCAGAAACCAGGTTTCAGTGCAGATGATCAGACGGCTTGGAGGATGGCAATGCATTGCATTCATTCATCAGCATCATTACATTTTGCATTTACCTGCATCTAATACATGTTTATCCATATGCAGGGACATTTTTTGATCGAGATCCTGGTTGAGAGACTTTCTGCTGAGATATGAGGACCGGTCTGAAAGACAACGTTGCCTACAGTTTCTTCAATCCAGAGATTGGTGTGCTGAAGGAGATGATAGCATTGATTACACCCGACCATGTGGGGATGTTCAGAGAGGCATACGGTAGTATCCTGAAGATGGTTTTCAGACTCACTGACAGCGACAGAAGTGCCATTCATACTCTTCTCTAGTTCTATGACCCGGGTCTGAGATGTTTTGTATTCCCGGATTATCTGTTGGGACCTCTGATGGAAGACTATGCTAGCATTCTGGGTATGCAGATCCGAGATCAGATTCCTTTCTGTGCTATTGAGAGAGAGCCAGATGTCCTTGGGATTTCCTGTGCTCTTTATTTGAGTCCGGAAATGGTCAAGGAAGGTTTGAAGGAGAAGGGAAAGTTACCCGGTTTTCATTTGAGTTTCTTGGAGGCTAATGCCAAGGAACATGCTGCTATGGGTAACTGGAAGACGGTGTGCGCATTGATTGCTGTGAGCATTTATGGGATTATCTTATTTCCTAATCAGAAGAATTTTGTGGACCATAATGCTATCAGACTGTTCATGCAGAGAAACCCTGTTCCTACACTGATTGGAGATGTTTACTACTCAGTGCATAACAGGAATGAGAAGAGACGTGGTGGTCTGATCAGGTGCTGCTCTCAGTTGCTCTTCAAATGGTTTATAGGATATTTGCCTTCCCGAGGTGCCTTTGTTCAGATTGATCCCAGTGTCAAGTGGTCCTTCAGGTTGATGGGTCTGCGGGCTGATGACATTGCTTGGACTCATAATGGCTTGGCTGGACAGGATTTCATATATAGCTGTGGGAGATTCCCCAATATGCCTCTCATAGGAGTTCAGGGTTGCATCAACTACAACCCGACGCTTCTCAGGAGGCAGATGGGGTTCGCCATGGAAGTTCCTCCTCTTGAGCGGGAGATTCAGGAGTCCTTTTACTTCTCAGCTGAGGGCGATCAGGCCAAGCTGGTGCAGGTGTCTGGGGCATGGCGCAACATCCAGAAAAAGGGCAAGGTTCCTTATGGTAAGGTCAACTGTCGGTATTTTCCTCTTTTTGAAGATTGGTTGCGGAAGAGGATTGAGCTCACATATCTACCGTTTCCTGGAGGTGACTCTGTGTGTCCTAGGATCGAGGGACCAAGTTCTTCTGTCGGCATGGAAGAATTCCTCGAGATGAAGAGGGCCAGAGATCAGTTACTTATGGAGAAGGCGGAGTTGGAGATGACTGTTGCTCGGTTTCAGACAGCCAACCAGGAGATCAAGATAAAGATGGAAGATCAAGACAAGCGACACGCCTTGGAAGCCAAACGCTTTGAGATGGATACGGCCTACTATGGGAAGATCAGCCAAGCTTTAGCATCATCCAACAGGGAGCACGACATCACCAAGGAGAAGCTGTCCAGAGCGTCACAGGTCATTGAGGATGAGAAGAGGAGACAGATCCTTGTCCGAGATCAGAGGGATGCTAGGGCCCGAGTTCTGGCTGCAGAGTGGAAAGCGGAGAAAGCAAAGATCAGGGCTGAGAAAGATCACTACATGGCTGAGAGAGATCACTACTTCAGGCAGATGAAGATTCATCAGAAGGAAGTGGGGAGATTACAGCAGGAGAACACCAAACTCAGGTTCGCCGCAGAGTTCGCAAAGATGGTTGATGATACAGGGCCTTCCGTGGGACCTTCGTCAGGCTAGCTTTGTTATTTGTTGTGGACTACCGTCAGGCTTGTTGACGGAATTCACTTGTCTGTATTTCTTTCCTATTCTGGAGGATTGTATTTGATTTTATCTGATTGGATGTATGACTATGGCACTGTTTGTGCACTATTGGCTATGTGATGGTTATTTTTCATTCAGTGATTGATCTTCACGCTTTATTTGCTTTACCGTATGTACTCGCACAAGCACACACATGGTTGGGGGTATCATGCTAGATCACCTATCTCCGATCTACACGATGAAATCAAACGCTGCAAATCAAAATATTGCTGCCGGGTTATTATATGTCTCCATGAAGCCAGGATCGAGAGACAAAGTGTTCCTCATGTGGATAGACACTGCATTCATGCATAATAACTTGTTTTCTGTTTTGCAGGTGTCAGTTTCTAACCTGTTTGATTGACACAGGAATGATGAATCCGTCCAACGCTGACGTTCTCGAGCTGAAAGAGAAGATGGGAGAGCTGATTGATGTCATGCGAGAGTTCGCCTTGGGGCAGAAAGTAATTGCCGAAAAGGTGGGGAGGATTGAAGATTGGCTGAAGATGGGGAACATGCAAGGAAACGTTTCGTCGTCTGGACCGCAGAAATCATTTGGTGATGGTCAGCCTAAGAAGGAGGATGGCGCGAGTGTTGTGTCTGTGCATGCCCAGAGAGGACGCGGTAGGGGTCGGTACTACCAGCACACTGCTGCAGTAACCATCCCTGCTGGTAATCAGTTAATCCGACAGCAACCTCAGCCAACCCCACAGAAGATACAGGGAGCTGGGAGCCAAGTGAAAGGAAAAGGGGTTGATCGTCATTTTGACAAGCCACCCATGCCATATGCTGCTCTGTTTAAAAAGTTGATGGATCTTGGGATGGTTCAGCCAAGGATGTTAGCTCCAGTGAGATCAGATCAGAGGCCACCTAACTATAATGAGAACGCCAGGTGTGAATTTCATTCTGGTGCGCCTGGGCATAACATTGAGGGTTGTAGAGCCTTTAAGCATACTGTCCAAGACCTGGTGGAGTCCAAGGCCCTCCATTTTTCACTATTGTCAGATGTTAATGCTAATCCCATGCCGGCGCATGGTCAGGTGATGGTGAATGCAATTGCTGAAGATTCAGATCACGCCTATACGGTGGGGGAAGAGACTGACAGTGACTGTGAACTTGAGTCCTGGATAAAATCGTGCGTGGCAGGGAACTAGAAGGCTTAAAAAGATCAGCACTGTCACTCATCCGGAAGAGTAATATTTCTTGTTTTCAGTTTATATGCATGGAAGCCATATGTGTTGCCCGACACGTAATGGTTCATTGTAAGGGCCACCTCATGTTCATAAATTTGCATTTTTCTGCATCATTAATAAATGGATGTTTTTCAGTCAAAAAGCGGTGTTCCCTGTTTTTCATTTATTTTTTTTGCAGTTTAAAAACAAATAAAAATGGCAATGTTTATTTTCATTTTTCTTTTTTGATTCGTCTCGTTCCGAATTCAAAAATATTCTCCGGATCTCGTTGATAACGATTCGGTTACACCTCATATGACTTCGACAAACCGAGCAATCATGCCGAAGAAGAAGACGAAGAAGATTGTGATCTGCTGGGATTAGCCAGGTTGTTGAAACAAGAGGAGAAGGTGATTCAGCCGCACGAGGAGCGGGTTGAGGTTGTTATTCCAAGCACCGCCGAGGTCAGGAAGGAAGGGAAAGTTGAGGCCGCTTCAGAGGCGAATCGAGAGCAGAATGGTAGCCTTGTTGAAAGAGCATGTGGATACCTTCACCTGGTCATGTCAGGATATGCCAGGGTCGGATACCGGTGTCGTTGTGCACAAGCTACCATGGAGAGAAGACAGTCCTCTGGAGAAGCAGAACGCCAGTGCTACTTATCAGAGAGCCATGGTGACTTTGTTTCATGATAGGATTCATCATGAAATTGAATGCTATGTTGATGACATGATAGCAAAGTCCCAAACAGGAAAGGGGCATCTGGCAGACCGGGGCAAGTCGTTTGACCGGTGGAGATAATTCAGACTGAGGTTGAATTCAGATAAGTGCACTATCAGAGTGCGGGCCGGTAAGCTGCTGGGGGTTTATTGTAAATAAGAGAGGAATCGAGGTTGATCCTGCTGAAAAAAAAAAGAGAAAAGAATAATGCCTGAACCGAGGAAAAACAGAAAAAGAGGTTTGTGGTTTCTTAGGAAGATTGAGCTACCTGTCATGGTTCACATCTCATCTAACGGCCACGTGCGAACCTATATTCAAGATGTTGGAAAAAAAAATCAAACGGTCAGGTGAAATAATGATTGCCAAGGGGCATTGAAAAATAAGAGATAAGTTGCAGGAACCCATGATTCTGATATCTCCGTGGAAGGAGCAATTGTCAATTCTGTACTTGACGGCCTTCGAGGGGTCTACGAGGTGAAGTGGGTCAGCATGACGCGTCTTGTCGAAAAGAGCATGCAATTTACCTTAGCAAAAAGTTTACCGACTGTGAAACAATACATTCACTGTTCGAAAAAACTTGCTGTACTTTGGCATAGGCTGCTCGTCGACTAAGACAGTATGCTGATTCATACCACTTTGTGGATTTCCAAGATGGATACGATCAAGTATGGGTTTGAGAAGCCAGCATCGACCGGATGGGTTGTGAGAGTGCAAAAGAATGTTGACTGATCAGTATACTCTCGAAAAGCCATCAAAGGGGTATTGTCTGATTACATAGCCCAGCAACCCGGGAAGGATTATCAACCGATGAAGTTTGAGTTCCCTGATGAGGACATCTCGAGGTGCTCTAATCGAAAGATTGAGAGTAACCGATCCCGGAGGAGGGGCCTGACCCTGAATCCGAACGGATTCTGATGTCTGATGGGGAGGTTAAGGTGAATGAGCTGTTGTTGCCTGGATAACGTCTAAATGCACCGACGGTGTGATTGTGCAGAAAATGGTGGTAACCTACAAAGACTGGCATGAAATGTTGTCGTTTGCGTTGCATGGGTATCGCACGTCGGTGCGCACATCTACTGGGGCAACTCCATTCTCATTGGTATATGGGATGGAAGCTGTGTTACCTGTTGAAGTTCAGATTCCCTCTTTGAGAGTCCTGATGGACGTGAAATTGCAAGAGGCTGAATGGGTAAGGACCAGGTACGAAGAGTTGAGCCTGATAGAGGAAAAGAGGCTGGCAGCCATCTGTCATGGGCAGTTGTATCAGCAGAGGATGAAGCGTGCTTTTGACAAAAAGGTGCGACCTCGGGTGTATCACGTAGGTGATATGGTGCTGAAAAGGATCCTTCCTCCTCAAAACGATCGTAGGGGCAAATGGACACCGAATTATGAAGGTCCATTCGTGGTCAAGAAGGTTTTCTCTGGTGGAGCCTTGTTGTTAACGACCATGGATGGTGAAGATTTTCCATCCCCTGTGAATGCGGACGCAGTTAAAAAATACTTTGTATGAATTGACCCGCTGGACGAAAAGAATAAAATAGTCCAGGCAAAAATGGGCATCCCGGCGAACCAAAAACAGAAAGAAAGGTTCGGGCAAAAATTAGGGATAAAAATGAAAAATTGTACACCCGGCAAGTCGAAAACCTGGAAGGGCGACTTGGGCAAAAAAGGGTATCCCGGTGGACTGAAAACCCGAAAGGGCGGTCCAGGCAAAAGAGGGATTGAAACGAACAACTGCGTCTAGCATGATCGTTTGCGCTTTGGTTAAAGCATCACGGATAATACCCGGTAGGGATCAGTCGGAATCATCTTGTTCAGAAGGCAGAAAGCATGGAGAGTCTGAGGACATATGGGGTGTAACCGAGTTGGAACTCGATGAGATCACGAGTTTCACATTGCCATTAGGATAGATTTTTTCCTTTTGTGCGCAATTACCTCTTTTCAGGAATTGCTTCCTTTGTATTGCTCGATTTGAGCCACACTTTTTCAATCAATAAAATGCATATTCAGTCAAATAATTTTGTTTTTGTTTTTCATTACCGCTTTGATTGCAAAAACATCCAGATATTTTTGATAAAGAATTTTGCATTTTAAGACATACAGGTACCTTCCAATGCATGTTTATAAGATGGAAAGATTGAAATCTTATTTGGAAGGTTGAGTGACCCAAGTGTTGAAATCTTGACACGCCTAAGGCACGGTTTTATCTAACAATCTATTTTGCAGGAACTGTTAGATATTCTTCACTCACTTGCAGGTTGTGATGTGGAAGCTTTGTAACAGATCCCCAGAGAGTTCGCTCAGGAACGAAAATGGCGAAAACGTTGAGACGTCCGACGACCCTTGAAATTAATCAAGAAGACTCTTCAAAGTCGGAAAATTGAAATTTCTGTATGAATCCTAGGAGTACATCTCTCGTCGAGCGCGGAACGATTTGGAATACAAGATGATGGAGCAGAAAAGGTCCAGACGAGTCTGGGAGTTCTCAAAAGTGAAAAGCTGATACGAGAATTGGAGGTGGATACCGTGGTTCGACGAGTCGACGGGTGTTATGTGCCAACTTTTCTCATTTCCCAGCTAGGTCCCAAAGCGGAGTTATTGGGCTAACTCCCCAGCAGATCCAACGTCTGTGGACTTCTCCAGCCGAGTCAGGATGGTTGTCCCCGAGTGGAGCGGGTTTCAATGAAATATATCTTCAGCAGTGTTCATCCTGCCAGTGGATTGGACGAGTTTCCGCAGCAGACGGATTCTTGCACCCCCAGCTGAGTTGATTCTACCTATGGATAGCATGGGTTGTCCCCAGCGGAGTGGCATTCGCTTCCCTAGCAGGGTCGGGATGGTTATCCCCAGCGGGTTTCAGATCGAATGCTTCCCCAGTCGTCAGTCCTGGAGGTTGCTGTTCCCCAGCGGAGTTCTTTGTGAGCACTTCCCCAGTCGTCAGTCCTGGAGGTTGCTGTTCCCCAGCGGAGTTCTTTGTGAGCACTTCCCCAGTAAAGTCAGCAGGTATCTGTGAGGGTTTTCCTGGAGCGGAGTCAGGATTGATATCCCCAGTAAGTCAAGATTGGAGTATCCCCACAGAGCGTTGGTGGTGTTTATCCCCAGCGGTTTCTCGAGTGGATTGGGTGCAAAGGAGGTTCTTCCCCAGCAAGGGTTGCCTTTTCCCAGCAGCAGTGATTCCCCAGCATGGTGGAAGTCCGAGCGATGACGATATCCTCAGTGGAGTGTCTCGTATTCCCCAGAAGAGTCCCTTGAGGGGGATATTTCTTTTTATGCATTCATCATGAAAAAATAACATGGCATATTGCGTAGAAAAATAAATGATCGCGTAGCATTTCCATGTTTATGGAGCATTACGCAGAAAAAATCAATCATGCATCATATTACAGGCATAAGCTAGTCTCAAGCTGTGGTTACCGTTTGAGAGGTGATGTTGCATCAAAGTTTCTGTCAAGCGAAGATGGGAGCGATAATCCAAAGAATTTTTCCGGTATTCAGACCGATGTGGCATTCAGGCCAATTTTCCGGTATTCAGACCGAAGAAGTTTCCGACGATCAGGTCGATGTACTTATGGCATTCAGGCCAATTTTCCGGTGTTCAGACCGAGGCGGTATTCAGACCGAAGTGGCGTTCAGGCCAAGTTTCCGGTATTCAGACCGAAGAAGTTTCCGACGATCAGGTCGATGTACTTATGGCATTCAGGCCAAGTTTCCGGTATTCAGACCGAAGAAGTTTCCGACGATCAGGTCGATGTACTTATGGCATTCAGGCCAATTTTCCGGTGTTCAGACCGAAGAAGTTTCCGACGATCAGGTCGATGTACTTATGGCATTCAGGCCAATTTTCCGGTGTTCAGACCGAGGCGGTATTCAGACCGAAGTGGCGTTCAGGCCAAGTTTCCGGTATTCAGACCGAAGAAGTTTCCGACGATCAGGTCGATGTACTTATGGCATTCAGGCCAATTTTCCGGTGTTCAGACCGAGGCGGTATTCAGACCGAAGTGGCGTTCAGGCCAAGTTTCCGGTATTCAGACCGAAGAAGTTTCCGACGATCAGGTCGATGTACTTATGGCATTCAGGCCAATTTTCCGGTGTTCAGACCGAGGCGGTATTCAGACCGAAGTGGCGTTCAGGCCAAGTTTCCGGTATTCAGACCGAAGAAGTTTCCGACGATCAGGTCGATGTACTTATGGCATTCAGGCCAATTTTCCGGTGTTCAGACCGAGGCGGTATTCAGACCGAAGTGGCGTTCAGGCCAAGTTTCCGGTATTCAGACCGAAGAAGTTTCCGACGATCAGGTCGATGTACTTATGGCATTCAGGCCAATTTTCCGGTGTTCAGACCGAAGAAGTTTCCGACGATCAGGTCGATGTACTTATGGCATTCAGGCCAATTTTCCGGTGTTCAGACCGAGGCGGTATTCAGACCGAAGTGGCGTTCAGGCCAAGTTTCCGGTATTCAGACCGAAGAAGTTTCCGACGATCAGGTCGATGTACTTATGGCATTCAGGCCAATTTTCCGGTGTTCAGACCGAAGAAGTTTCCGACGATCAGGTCGATGTACTTATGGCATTCAGGCCAATTTTCCGGTGTTCAGACCGAGGCGGTATTCAGACCGAAGTGGCGTTCAGGCCAAGTTTCCGGTATTCAGACCGAAGAAGTTTCCGACGATCAGGTCGATGTACTTATGGCATTCAGGCCAATTTTCCGGTGTTCAGACCGAGGCGGTATTCAGATCGAAGAAGTTTCCGACGATCAGGTCGATGTACTTATGGCATTCAGGCCAATTTTCCGATATCCAGACCGAAGTGGTGTTCAGGCCAAGAAAAATGAAAAAAGAAGAGAGAATAATAATCCCCAGTAGATGTGTGGTGATCAGACCATGGTTATCCCTGTGTTACCATTTATTTTGGTATTTAGGTTGACATTTCTGTTTCGGTACTCAGGCCGACTTTCTCCGTACCAGACGGATTTTTGCTTTCGGAGTTTGTTTCTTCGCCGATGCTGACAGGCGCTGTTAATTATTATCCCATCGGAGTGCAAATTGTTCGTCTGTTCTTGGTATTCAATCACTCTTCATCCTGATCATCCGAAAGCCGAGGCTATTCGTATCGACAGGTTCATAGTGGATTGAATAGGGGCAACTGTAACACCTCAAAATTTGCCCTCCTCTCTTGGGACTAGCATTATCATTGTACATATCATTTTTAGGTCATTAGGCATTGCATATTGCATATCATGTGGTTACATTGTGCAAGCTATCTTCCCAAGTCTTGATCAGAAGATGGGAAAGTCAAAGTGCAAGCCTAGGGTTTTATTGACTGATCATTGGCCATCTGAGGATTGGGCTGTGAATTAGGGTTTTATGGTTCTCAGTGGATGTTGGTCTTCATCTTGATTGCAATGATACATCATCATCATCATGGTTGGTTATCATCAGAAGAATCAAGTGATTGAAGCTCATTCCTTGAGATTAGGGTTTTGACCACTGGTCAACCCTAATCAGTTGCATTGGGCCAATCTGGGCATAATCAGGAGATGGGGTTTATGATGGTTATGGGGTTCATTCTATGATTATTTTGTGCTTATGGAGGCTGGGGTATCACCCTTGAGCCATTTCAGTTGGAGATTGGAGTTCAATTTGATCTATGCATTGCCAAATTCATCTATCAGATGAAAAAGTCAACTGTGGTCAACTGTACATGATCTGATGGATTTGGAGGTGGAAATGAGTTGGATGCACTTCATTCATGTTGGAACAAGTGTTATATGACATTTCAAAGCTTAAAAATGAAGAAAATCAAGTCAGGACAAAAACTGCCAAAAATAGAAAGTGACTTGTAATTGAAGTTTCCAAAAATGGAAAGTTTTGACCTCAAGACCACGTGTCCAAGGAAGCTTCAAATGAAAAATTGTTCAACATGAAAGTTGTAGATCTTGTTCTCACCTTTCCAAAAAGTCCAAGAACTTGAAAATCCCATGTATGGTTGGGAAATTATGGCTCAGTGAAGTTCAAAAATGACCCATAATCAGGAGGCCATAACTTCCACATGGTTTGTCCAAATTGCAAGTTCTTTATATGCACAAACTCCATTTGACATGTACTTTCATGGTGCATAATTGGATTTTTCCAAAAGTGGTCAATGCAAAAAGTCAATTTTCAACTGGACAGTTAAAATGGACCAAGGGCAAAATTGTCCAACTTGTGAAATAATTGGAATTTTTGAGTGGGGATTTTTGCAACACCTCATAATTGGCATTTGAAACTTGTTGGAATCATCATTTTATGCCTAAGGCTTATGGTTTGAAAATTGGCCATTAAAATGAAATTGCAAAATTGGACAAAGTGGCATTACATGGTGATTTTTCAAAATACACATCCAATGAGAGTGAGGCAAGTTGCAACAGCTCACACATGTCATTTAGAGAGTGTGTGAGCTGTCAAACAGGTGGCAATGAGCTGGCAAGTGAAATTCCCATTTTGCCCTCACTTGAAAAATTACCATTTTCACTAATCAAGTCCAAGTGGCTAATTACATGATTAAGAGATGGTTTAAGCACACATATATAATCTTAATCCCAATCTAAACATAACAGAATTTCACATTCACCAAGATTAGATCTGAAACCTCTCAAATTCATCAAAATCTCAAGAACACCATAAACACAAAACTTCATCAAACTTCATCAAATTTCATCCAATTCTCGAAATTCTTTTTGCATTGAACTCCTCTCATCCTCTTCTCAAACTGTTTGTGGAGTTTGGATTGGAAAAAGCTTGGAATCGTGACTGTCATAGCAAGCATCATCCATGGCTTTTGGAATTTTCGAGTGCTAGAGGCTACCTGGAGTTGAAGCAATCATCCTATTCACCTTCCACAAGTTCCTACTGCTGCTGTTTCAAGGAATCGAGCTTCAAAAACAACCAGAATCACACTGCCATTCCAGGTTTTGAGTTTTTTTCGAATTGCAAGATTTTGTGAATTGTTAGATGCGTTTTGTAGAGCATTAATTGTAGAGCACGGTGATAGTTTTAGTTTAGCAAATGATGAACCATAGCTTACTAAATCTGGATTTAAAGATTGATTACCAAACCCTAACTCACACGATTTGGAAAATGGAGAAACATTTAGGTGAAATTAGGTTCACATTTGGATTCTAGGTTAGAAGACGGTTCGAACGGTTATCCATTTGTTCGTTTTGGTGAGGTTTTGAATTTGGCGTGTTCTTGAGTGGCTGTGCGAAGAAGATGAGTTTTCTGGAATGTTAGTTTGTTTGATCCGTTTTTCCATTTAAATTTTCAAACTACATGTTTCCCGCTCCCGCCATCTTTATTTACCAAACTGCCATTGTAAATTCCATTTAATTTGATTAATTCTTAAAAAATTATAAACACCTTAAAAAATTCATAGAAAATTGAAGAAAATTCAGAAAAATATGGAAATTTTTGTGTTGACTTTGTTGTTGAGTGTAGAATTTGTTTGACCTATTGGTCAAAGTTGTGCATGGTAGAAATAATATTTGACCTAGGGTTCTTTCACATATGTGCATTTTTGGTACCTTGTGCTATTGTGATCATGAAATCCTCATATTCTAAAAGAAATTCTTGAAAATTTTTGTGATGATTCTTGACTGATTGATGCTCATTTCCATGTAAACTTTATGAATTTTTGATGCCTGACCATTGAGTTATGAATTTTGGAACTTAGGTGTGACAATTTGTGTCACACCTCATTATGTCAATTTGCTGGATTTTTTTGAGTGACCTAGGCTTGGTAGAATAATATGAAATTTTGCATGGCGAATCATTAACATGTTGAGATCTTGTATGAATTTTTGTGGAATTTTACATTGCATTTTCAAATTGATTGTGATTTTTCATTTCTGTTGGTCAAATATGCAAGTCCGTGTGGTACATGTTTGTAACTTTGATGTGAAATGCTCATATGGTATTGGATAATCATGAAATTTGATATGCTTGTAATAGACACATAATGTGACATCCCTGTTTTGGTCTCATCCATTTCTTTATTGTTTTCATTGAGTTATGAATTTTTGAAGTGGAAGCATGTATTGATGTTGTGATTTGGAGCATGTAATTGTGTCTGTTTTTGTTGATTTTCATTGACATGGTTCCATTTGCCCAATTGAGCTCAAATTTGACATGGTAGACCTTAAATATCCCCTGTTTAGGTGTAAATTATTTGAGAATTTTTGGATTTGTTTTGATGTGGATTTGAATGCAATAGTTTTGTTTGCATGTTTGGTGCTTCATTTGAACTAGTTTGGATTGTTTTGTGCATAAAATGAACATGATGAATGATATGGACATGGGACTAATTGTGTTGACTCTTGTTTGACTTTAGCTTGAGTTTGGTTAGAGATACCTTGCTGTTTAGGAATTTTTCTTGCCTTTGGACCCTAGGCTTAGCCTAGTGGTCTTGTTGCTAATATTTGCTTGATTTTTCAGGATCAAAAGCATAATGCACATGGAGAATGAATCAAGTTAAATGCAATTGATGTTTTTTGATGTTTTTACACTAACATAACATTGTTTTGTAGGTTGTGAAGTTTGGGATTGAGCTTTGAGCTTGCTTTGTTGTGCATTGATTTGTATAGATTAATTGGTTGATACTTGCTGTTTAGTTTGTCTGTCTGAGTACTAACTGTGTTTGACTGTTTCCAGGTACTTTTAGTTGCTCAGTTCCTTGTGAACTTTTGCTTTGCTTTGCTTAAGCAACTTGCATTGAGGTATAACTTCCTAACTTCATGTAGTCTGGAGACCCGGCTGTTACCGGGCCGGGCAAATAAATGTCTGAAGTCCTCCTTAAGAGGCGATGATTGTGATTGTTTAATTTTGTGCCTAAGCAGGTAAAGTCCTTAATCAAGGCAATTGGTGGAAGGTAGGGATAAGCAATCTATCCCCCACTATTCAGTTGAGTCTTCTCCTTGCTCCCATTACATGGTTGTAGCATTGAGATCCAAGCCCAAGATCCTGTGCAGTGCACATTGTGTCAGTGTCTCTGAGTATAGAAGGGTTCCCCCATTCTGGACCCATGCTCATTTGTCAGAAGCTCTCCCTGGTTAGGGATAAGAGCTATGAGGTCTGATCCTCACTTCATCCTTTCATCTGCTTCACCTTAGCCTCGTAATGGCAAGGTTAAGAGCAAACCCAGCCCGTACAGACGACTTGCTGAGGCAGTCAAACCTGTTGATTGAGCCACTTGTTTGGTTATAGTGCGTGCTGTGTGGATATCTGTTTGAGATGCTTGTTCTCATTTGATGTATGCTTGAATTATGCTGTATGCTTGTGTGCTTGCTTCTTTCCTGGATAGGAGTAGTTTGCTTATGCAAGTAGGATAGAAACCTGAACTTAGGGTAAACGATGCATGACAACACTAGGCTCGAGTCCAACTCCCTAGTAGTGTGTCTTTTCCCTGGTTTCTGGCTAGCAATTCAGTCCCTTTCGGGGGAACTACATCGCCCTGATCCTTGTTCCAGACGAGGTATGTAGGCAGGTGGTCGTGCGAGACCACTCCGGGCAACCTTTTTCTTTTTTGCGTGCGTTTACTTGTTATCTGACTGTGTGTTTTGGTTCGGATGCCGACGTAAGTCCAGTGATTGGCTGTCGGGCTCCACGTTTGCCCTTTTGAGTGTGTTCTGGTTCGGATGCCGACGTAATTCCATCCAGTGGTTGTCGGGCTCCATGTTTGCCACCCTTGCTTGTTTGTATGTTTTGTGTTGTTTGGCGTGCGTAAGCCGAACTACAGTGGCTCTGATTCTTGTTCCAGACAAGATATGTAGGCATAAGGTGCGATACCTTATCGAGCTCCCTTCTCCTAACCCCACCTGCGTTCCCCTGTGTGTGTGTGATGTTTTAGCAACCTTTTCTTTTCTTAGAACGTGGATCCCGTCGAGTATGACGGACGTGAGGGGTGCTAATACCTTCCCCTCGCGTAACCGACTCCCTTACCCTTTCTCTTTGGTCGCAAGACCATTTCCTTTCCAGGTTTCTCTGAGCGTTTCCTTTCCCTATCTTGGGATAAATAACGCGCAGTGGCGGCTCTGTGTGTGTTTTATTCGAGCCTCGCCGGTTGATTTTTCGCAGGATGCGACAAATGTAAGGTACAATTTAGGATTCTACGAGCGTTGGACTGCTAATCTTGCAGGTTCATCCCCGCGCCACCATGTCAGAGATCAACATCACCGATTCAGGATTTCTCACTACCTACTTCAACTATTTCTGGTTCCGAAATGGAATAGTAGTGACATCTTTGGAAATCAACTTCTGATTCCTGCGAAATTCTTTGAGCAAATAATCTTTGATCTAAAACCAGATTTCTATCGGAAAGATAGGTAATAGAAGCGGTAACTTTGTTCGTCAGACCTCGGGGGCAAGGATGGGGATCCTACCCATGTCCAGGGACAATCATCAATCTTACGGAACCCAATGAAAAGATATGACCATATTTCTCCGAGACCGAGCCTCACCGTAGGAAATGCAAACAAATAACATACTGAAACAACGCTAAATACAATAAACAAGCAACAGACTGAAATATTGAATGCTAAATACAATGAACAAACACAATGAAATATGCACACAACAAGTTAACAATGTAGAAAATACCATTTAATGAACAAAGTAGCAAATTACAACTAGACATGATCAACCACAAATTTGAAGGAGCCATGAAAATCACAGTGGTTAGGTACAAGTGACTTTAGCTTATGCATAACATTATGGAAGGAAGCTTCTTTCATACCATCATCAGAGAGATCTAATAAATTTTTGTTTAAATCAGGACACTCTTCTTGGAGAGCTTCTAACTTTATGGATTGAATGACCCTCTTTTCCTTAAGCTCTTTTAGGACTTCCAAAGCACTTGAAGACAAAACCTCTAACATGAGCTTTTCCTAACGAGAACCCCACTTCTCCTCTTTGATCATGCCTTTAAGTTCCACTATACGAACAACCAAATCCGAAGAAGATCTGTGTAGGTTCGCCTTCTCCAAGAAAGGAGACACTTGGTCTAGACGACTGCGTCGCCCGTAACAATCCCTTTCAAACCTAGAAACTTTATCCTTAGTAAGAGTATAATGAGCCTTCAAAGACTCGACCTCTTGAGAATAAGAGTCTGGGGCCAAAAGTTCCTTATGGCCGATCATAAACTAAGTCATAAGCGAAGCCGTCTGCAATAATTGGAAGGTCGACTTTTCCTAAAAGCTAGACTTGCCTATTTTAGAGAGCTTACGGGCGTGACAATAGTCCTTTGTAGACACATAATCCTTTTTCTCTTTTGCAGTACAAGGGAATCGACTGGCCAACACAGGGGACAATGGGAGAGGAGTATTCCCTTCACTTCCCGACAAGAATAAAGTAGGTACCAAAGAGTTTCTTCCTATCTTTAGCAGATCTCACATCAACAACATCCTAACAACATATCTCAATAGCAAAAAAGGAAAGCAAGGTCGCCTTCATAGATTTCTCTGCATCTGTAAGAGCGTCATATAAAAAGAGTAAGATTTAGCCCTCTCTGAGAAGTGATCAAGGGAGCAGAATCCTCTCCTATGATCAACACACACAAACAACTCTGAAGAAGGGGTCGGAAATATGCACAATTCAGCGTGAGCAAGAAGGGAAATTGGAGTGTCCAAAAAATAATCAGTCTTGAACTTTTTCTAACTCTTAATGTAAACACAAAAGACTTTATTTTTAGGTAGACGAAGAGAAACGAGACCATAACCTTCGTCCCCCTTGGACACAGGGTTAACCTAAAAAGGTGGAAGAAGAGGTTCTTGGAGGTTGAACCTTTGTCTCCCCAATACTCATATCAGTACTGAATATCCTCATAAAGACCCAAGCAACCAGATGAAGCTACGAAATAAAATAACATTGGAAGATATAAAGACTATGAAAAGGAAGAGAGATACACTGCAAAATAAAATAAACAATGGAAAATAAAGATAGAAGAGATAGAGATAGTGCACCAAAGATTTATACAGATTCTGCCTAACCACTTCTACTCATGTTCCCAAGAGTTTATCCTCGAGAGTTCAATTAAAATTAGACACAAAGGTAACATTAGAGCTCTTACCGGTAGTTCTACATCTAACAAACTTACCTTTATCATAAGAAGAAATCTCTCCTCTCGTATAGGTAGAATAAAATAATATATTTATTTCTTCAGTCAAATAATTTGAACAATTACTATCAACATGACTTTTTGATCTTGAGTTATCAAAAATATTTGCATCACAACTTAATTTTTTAATTTTTGGCACTCAAATCTTTTTTAATCCTTTAATATTAGTGTGACCATTTTCTCTAGATTTGTCGCTAGAATCATAATTACTTATCTAAGATGAAGCAAATGTGTTTTTCATTTTATGCTCATGATTTTTTTTATAGTTATGTTCGTTATTTTATTTTTTATAGAAATGAGAATGAGTATATTCTTACTTTTATGACTTTTCTTAACAAAACAACATGATCATTTTTATTACAATAATTCTATTCAAGAATTTTATATTTGGAGGTCTTATTTGCATGACATATATTAATAAAACTTTTAAGATGAAAAATTAATTTTAAAATGGATCCCTATTTTTAAGTTTAATGAGAGAAAGTAATATTAATATTTTATTGATTTTATTATTATTATTATTATTATTATATTTCAACAAAACAGCATTCTTGTTATAAGATAGTCAAAAAGATTTATCAAAAGGTAATCATACGTTTTATTTTATGTGTGCACTAAACTTAATAAAAAAAATAAAAATTACATGAGAAGAAGCTGATACTTGCAGGCCTACTACTAAAAATAGTTGAATGCATCCTTATGAAAGTCCCATATTTAATAGATAAATTACATGATAATAATGATAATAAGAACTTTCGAATCATAATCAACATCGTCGCTTTGGCCGAGTGGTTAAGGCGTGTGCCTGCTAAGTACATGGGGTTTCCCCGCGAGAGTTCGAATCTCTCAGGCGACGATTAATGATTTTGTTTTACATTTTTGAGTGCTTTGGATTTTGAGAAAGAAAAAGGCAATGATTTTGTTTTACATTTTTGAGTGCTTTGGATTTTGAGAAAGAAAAAGGCAATATTATAACATCCAATTCTCAGCTAATATAAATTAATGGAGTAGTTAACACGGTGGTTTCAAGCCAAACTTTAACGTCAAAAACTATATTTATAATAATTGTGAAAGTGATTTGAGATTGGGACAAAAATTATATTTTTTTCTCAAATTTTTATGCATTTAATATTGTATATGATGTCCATTTTTTTAATGAAATAATATGATGTCGATTTAACTTTCCTATCTAAGATAGAGATTTGTAAAAATTATGTTGGATTATAAAAACAATTTTTTCAAAATATAATATTTCTTTTGGTATTATGAACTCAATAATTTTTTTGTCAAATAATTTAATAATTACAATTTTATTTTTAAAGATAAATAAATAAAATATTATGAATTTAATGTTGAAATTAATTAATAATTAATTTATATAAGACATGCTAAAATACAAAAATTAAATTATAATCATAATTAAGGCAGAAGCGAAACAAATATATGAAGATGCATACACATAACCTTAACATTTACGATAAATTACACTATGAAAGATTATAGTAATATTTAGATGAATCTAAAGAGAAAGCTTTCTAGTAGTGATAACGATAATTTTATAACCAAAAAAATATTGAATTGTAATTCTTTGTGTCGAAGCAGGTTGCTCGACATAAGCAAGGAAGTGTCGAATCACCTAATATGTCGAGTTGTATTAGTGTGTCGAAGTGTCGAAGCATGTTGCTTCACACAGGATTTCGACTTAGGCATATTTTTAGTAGTGTTAACTATTTTGGGCTTTTATAATTTTGGACTTTGGCTTAGGGAGTAAGTTAACCTAAATCTATAAATAGAAGGAGTAACCCCTATTCTTAGAAGAAGAACTCATAACATTGTATTCATAGAATTTTGCAGTTGCAAAGTAAATAAAGAAATTTTCCACAGGTTGTGGACAGAGAGAAAACTCTGCAGAAAATATTCTTCGTCTTCAACATTCATTTCTTTCTTTCTCAATCGTTTTTCTTTTCTTTTTATTGTCATTGTGTGGGTGATAACAATCTTATTCATCAAGATTGATAGAAATTCTCCATAGGTTGTCGTGGATTTCCAAAATCTGGTATCTAGAGCTCAGGTTTGAGCGATTTGTGGGAAGAAAATCACAATGACAATGAATCATCCAAACAGACATTTTCCAGCGAATCTCCTGATTCTCAAGAACAATAGTTATGAGAATTGGTGCAAGCAGATGAATGTTGTGTTATGTTATCAAGATCTTTGGGATCTTGTCAAAGAAGGAGTAACAACACTTACAGAAAACGCGACGGATCAAGAAAGGGACGCACATAAAGAATTGAATAGGAAAGATTATAAAACTCTCTTTATAATCCATCAACGTGTTGATCCAGATAACTTTGAAAAGGTTAGTGATGTAGAGTCAGTGAAAGAAGCGGGGGAAATTTTGGGGAAGTCATTTGGAGGCGCGAAGAAGGTGAAAGAGGTGAGGTTACAAACTCACAAAAGGACGTATGAATTGCTTCAGATGGAAGACAATGAAAGCATTAGAAGATATGTTGTTGGAAAGATCTTGAGGTTGTTGACTCCAAAATTCGACCACGTGGTAGTAGCCATAGAAGAGTCGAAAGATTTGTCAAAACTGACAAAGAAAGAGATTCAAGGGACATTTGAATCTCATGAATAAAGAATGGCTGAAAGAGTTGCAGGAAATTTGAAGAGTGATGTGGCTTTGCAGGCGCAATCAGCAAAAGAAAAGAAAGACAAAGGAAGCTGGAATGGCTACAAAGGCAGATGAGGCTACAACAATTCGAATGGTCGAAACCAAAAGAAGGAAACTGGTCAAATCAGAGAAAACTATGGAACCAAGGAAACTAAAGAGATGGTGTTGCAGGTAGAGGAAGATATGGTGTTCGAAAGCCAGACAAGAGTCATATTCAGTGTTACAATTGTTAGAAGCATGGTCATTATTCTAGTGATTGTCCAGAAAAGCAGAAGAATCAAGAAACTGATGCAAAGCTGGCGAAACATGAAAAAGAAGAAGAGATGTTACTAATGGTTACAACGATATGAAGAGAGATTCAAGGACCAGTGGTACTTGGATTCAGGATGCTCATCACACGTGTATGGAAGGATTCAGTGAGAATATCATGTGATGAACCAGTTATGAAATTCTGGTATCAGATATGAGATGTCGAATGCAATGTCACGACACTAATATCTGAATTACACTAACAGAAGAAAGATAAAGAAAGGTAATGCAAAAGACACAAGCAATTGTTAACCCAGTTCGGTCCAACTCACCTACATCTGGGGGCTACCAAGCCAGGAAGGAAATTCACTAAAATAGAATCAGTTCAAAGACTCTCCGTACACTTCAACAAGTTACAGTCTTTCTCACCTAATCTCTACCCGTGCAATTTCTACCTAAGCACTCTTAGATATGAGAACCCACTCACTTCCCTACAATCACACCTGTGATCTTAAACAACAATCCCTTGAGAAAAGAAAACACTTTTCAATAACACACTCTTGATTTTACTTCACAGTTTCAATCAAGAAGACACACTATTGATCTTGCTTCACAGCTTTGATCAAGAAGACACACACTTGATCTTGCTTCACAGCTTTGATCAAGTAGACACACAATATTGCTTAACAGCTTTAGAGTGACAAATTACAACCACAAATCAGTCCAATTCAATCATCAAAAGATGACTTGAATGGCTTACAAGTCTTACGACTAAACAGACACAAACCCTAGCTCTCTCTCTATATTTCGCTCAGTATTGGTTGTGTTGTAAAACAGGTTTTCTAAGTCCCTTTTTATAGAAGCTTTCAGCTGGGCTTGGACATCTTGAAAACCCTAAATCTATTTTCCAATCAAATCTTTTTATAACAGCTGGTTAGATCTCCTTGGAAAATAAGTAAATCAGGTTATAATCCATGATTGAATGCGCTAGCTAATCAGATCTTCAATCATACAAAGATTGCCATTAATTGTGCAATCACAAAACACCAGACATTCATACTGAATGTTCTGTGTACAGGATGTCATGACATCGGGTCTGACATCCTGGAAAAATCCTGCATAATCCAATAATTCCTTTTATAACTTCCAGCAGGTACAACCATATCAGATGCCATGACCTTATGTATGTCATCTGAAATAATCCTGCATGAACATGTCTTTCATTTAAGCTCCAGCAGGTACATCCAATATCAGAAGCCATGGCATTGTATGTGGCATTCTGAAACAATCCTGCATGAACATGTTCTTGAACTCCAGCAGGTACATAGGATATCTCATGTTAAGACATCACACATAACATCTTGTGAACACTCTTTATTTTACCAAAATTGCTGCCAATATTAAGAATCAACAAACTCCCCCTTTGGCAAATTTTGGCTAAAACATATATCTGTCCTTTTTGTTCACAAGGTAAACTATCAGCAGTTAAAAAACATAACAGTAGTTTAAACAGCAGCAGAAGCAAATACAATTACTAGATATAGCTACTAGTAATACACACATGCACAAGGGTACTTCTCCTCCCCCTAAATCTGTGCAACAAAAACAGAATTACTAGTTATGGATGCAACTAGTAAGACACTCAAATGCACAAGGGTACTCCTTCTCCCCCTAAATCTGTGCACACATCAAACATCTTCCATGAACATCACAACTACTGTAACTACAACACATGTACCAGCCAGAATGTCATTCTGACATCTGCTTCAACATCAACACCTGTGCACCATCTCAGACATCCTCTTTGACATCTGTAAACAGAACAACATTCTGTTTTAACACCTGTGCACTTCCTTCAATAATAGATGTCCTTCAGTTCAGCTACATACATCTCACAACTCCACATCAACAACTGCTTCCACATTAACACTTCTCCCCTTTTTTAGTCAAAATTGACCAAAGATGACCAATTAGACAAAATAAATGTCAATTAGCCTAGCAGAGAATGTTAGGACAGATGTTATAACATTAAACATGTTAGAACATAATAGTTAAGCAGTACAAGCCATCATTATACACAGTTGTGATAGCTGGGATAATGAACAAATCCAAGGAACTCATTAAGAGCCCAAAATATTACAAACAGGCATCAATGAGGACTGCCACAAATTACACATTTTTCAAAAAAAACAATAAAACATCAGTCTTCCAAACAGCAGCACCAGAACACCAATAGTCACAACAGCCACACAGCACCCCTGACACAATCTTCAGTCTTCCACACAAAAGGGGGGGGGGGACCATCAATCAGAAGAAGAAGTATCACCTTCACCTTCACCTTCAGAGCCTTCAGAGCTGCCACTGGATTGGGCTTTTGCATCTGAATTCTTAGCAGCCTTCTCCACTTCTTCCTTTTCCAGGCTACAAATAAGAACTTCCAAAGCTTCTTTTCTTGCCTTGGCCACCCTTATACCATTATCCAATTCCTTGCAGGTATCTTTTAGTTGGTCAATTAAGCTCCCTTGAGATGCAGGTTCCCTTCTGGCAGATGTCATGACAACATCATTGACATGACTTCTCTCAAATAGCTTATAATGAATGGATATAGGGGGTTTTCTTCTGCTTGGCATGTCATTTTTATTGAGTATGCCTGGTTGTTGACTTAAGATAATACCACAAATGATGGATGGGAAGGAAATGGGCAATTTCACAGCATTTGTAGAGGCATGTCTGATGGTTTGATCAAATATAAACTTTTCAAAATCATAGTTAATCCTGGTTCCAATTGCATGCATGATTCTTCCAAGACTAATAGAGATGGTAGAGATGTGATTAGTAGGCACCCAATTAGCTGAACCAATCTTGTGTAAGATGGCATATTTGACAGTGAGCTTCCCAGCTGATAAGTGATTCCTACTAGGCCATTCCTTAACTTGGCCAGCTGTAATAACCCTACAGACCTCATTGTCTGTAGTCTCTAGGTCCACTCCTCCATCAGTTCCTCTTCCTAGGAACTTGTTGATAATACTTGGTGAGAATTTCACACATTTTCCCCTTACAAACACCTTGCAGAACTTCCTACTGCTCTTTTCATAAATATCCTCAGGGATATTAACAATAAACTCTTTTACCAACCCCTCATAACATTGGGGTAGAGCTACCACAGTCTTCATTAGTCCAGCATTTTTGATCAAATCAATTACTTCCTTCACCTCTACAGCCTCTTTTCCAAGCTCTCTTTCAACAGCTACTCTCCTTTGAATGACAAATTTCCATTTTGTAGCACCATCTTCTAAATGAAAGGAGATGTTGTCTAGGTGCACAATATCATCTTTTCCAGGAGACTTCTGAACAACCTGCCTTTTTGCAGGGGAGATGTCTGGGACATCGTCTTCGACATCCTCCTCAGAGTCAGAGTTGTCTCTTTCTTTCCTTTTCCTAACCTCAACTTTGCTCCAGGATTTTGAGGGTCTTACACCAGCAGCCTTTTTCACTCTTGATGTTCTCATTTTAGCCACACTTTTCCCTTTCCTAGTTCTCAGTTTCTCAGCTACACTAGGTTTTACAAGATGAACCAAAGGATCATCCTCTTCTTCAGAGCTTTCTTCCTCTAGGTCAATAATATTCTCCTGAGACATATTTGTTGGTTTCTTGCTAGGTGGGGTTTTACCTAGAGAGCATAGCCCCTCATCAACCACTTCCTTTTCTGATCTAGATGAATCATCATCTTTATCAGCATGAGGTTCCTCCTCAGGAGAGGGGTCCCTTCTGGACAGAGGGGTAGAAACCCCTTTGACTTCATGCCCTTCACTTAGAATCCTAGTGACTAGGTTCCTTATGGCACGATCAGCATAATGCATGTCTTTTGGAAGAGAAGAGTTACCAGGGGTATTACCTTGCTTATCTCCAGCCTTGGAGGAGGGACCTGGGGTGTCGCATGGTATCACGCAGAGTGGAGTAACGTCCATCACGTCTTCATCTAGAAACTCCATGGAGGGAGTCTTTGCATGGTGAGAGGATTTTGAACCAGATGATGATGGATGTTGAGACATGTTGTAGGACTTTTGAGAGAAGTTTCTTTGCCCTAGTTGAGCTTCTCTGAGAAGTTGAATAGAGATGGAGATTGTTGTGTTTAGGTAGCGTGTGCTGAGGGAATAGATACTATTTTCAATGTTAGGGAATGATTTATCATTAATGTGGCTCTTCCTTTTAAAGGGGCAGACACTATTTTTATTTCCTTTATTTTTCCACTTTAATTGCCATAATTTCACAAGAGTCCAAATCCCTAATTTCCCTCCCTCATATTCAATTTAAATTTCACCCAAATTCCTTGCAACCTTGTCTGCTAGTTCCAGTCCATGCTTTAGACCTCTGAATTTGTCTTCCACGAATTTTTTAATGAAATGATAATAGCAAAAATAGTACTTTGTCCATCTGTGCTGAATATGATTTTTGGACCTAATTTCAGTACTTAGGTTGTCATAATACAATGTCATGACATCGTGTGTGACATTGTATGCAATCATCAATAGTTTCATCCAACCCAGTTGAGCCCAACTGCTTCCATCTTCTATACCTTTCACATGTGTAGGAGTAGGTGTCATCCCAATCTTCTCCACATTGTTCTTGGCATTTTTGCTTTGAGATAAACATATAGTCCCCTGTGACCTAGTCCCAACAGTTCCATTCTGCACATGTCCACCTATTTGATCTATCCTCTCAGTTGTTTGAGCCATCATAACCTTTTCTCCTATGAAGGTGAGGTTAAGTCTGAGCTTCTGGTGTGACATCTTTGTCTGACATTTCCCACAGACTTGTTTTTCATCACTCTTGAGAGCATCTATACTCATCTTTATCCATTCCTTTTTGACATGGGAATACTTTAAGGGATAATCCATTTGAGAGCTCCACATGTAGCAGTTGTCTTTGGTCCTGATTCCTTTCATAATCACTTCACTATTTTTGTCAAAGATTAGACATTCAGTTTTGGTGAAGTTAACATTCAGACCTTGATCACATATTTGACTAATGCTTATTAGATTTACAGTCAAGCCCTTAACTAGAAGAACCTTGTCAAGTTTAGGAACTCCAAGACAATCAAGCTTACATGTTCCCTTGATTTCACCTTTTGCTCCATCTCCAAAGGTTACATGGCTTATGGTATGATGATGCAGATCAGTTAGCAGGTCTTGGTTTCCAGTCATGTGTCTGGAACATCCACTATCAAAGTACCACTCTGAAGGTGAGAAAAACAAGAAAGGGGGGTTTGAATTGTTTTGGAAAATAAGCGCTTTTGCAGAAATAAGAACACACAGGATTTTATACTGGTTTGCTTATAACACAAAGCTACTCTAGTCCACCCGACCAAGGTGATTTTGCCTTCAAAAAGGACTTAATCCACTAATCTTGAAAGATTATTACAACCAATCGTCTAAGAGAAAGATCTCTTAGTCCTCCCAAGTATACAGACTACGCAGAGTCACTTGAGGAACAAAATCAATTTAGCAATAGAAAATTGTAATTTAAAGTGCTTCTAAGATAAAGCAAATATTACAGCAATTAGAGCAAGCAAAATAATTTCACGTATGAGTAACAGCACGTGAAAGACTAAGAGAGAGAGAGAGTAAAGTATTTCTGTGCGTTCAGGTGTGTCTCTCAATGAAGTTCGCCGTCCTTTATATAGTGGTGAAGGGACCGTTGTAGTGATGGCAGAATATTTGACTTTGATGAGAGTTTAATGCCATTACTTCTGTGTTTCTTGCCATAACAAATTTGTCTCCCTGAATAACTTCTTTCCAAAAATACTTTCTTTCCATTTGAAGTTGTAGTTTTTGTTACTTTTTCTGGATTAGGAGATCCTTCGTCAGAATCTGCGTTAACTCTGTTAATCTGAGATTGTGTTGAAGTTACATCAGAGCTTCTGATAGTCCTGATCTTTTGGGTCATCAGCGTTGATTCCAGAGGAGGTTTAGAGCTTCTGATATTCTGCTACGCCGTTTTGCTCCAAGTCAGAACTTCTAGAGCGCGCTTCTTCTTCAGATGCTTTTGTTCTTCTGATACTTTGTATCTGATTTGATTCTGTATCTGATAAGGCGATCAGATTTCTTTGTTTTTATTCAGAGTCCTGCACACTTAGAGAAATTTCGTTAGAGTGCCATTTTTGGTTTCATCCTTTGTTATCATCAAAATCCTGGAATCTGTTGTAGAACAATTTTTGTTGTTACAATCTCTCCCTTTTTGATGATGACAAAACAAACTTAATTAATAGATGAAACATTCAGATATAAGAGTTTATCAGATCAGATAGAAGTGAGCTCCCCCTGAGATAAGCTAGGGAGTTCAGAATTTCTTACTAGAGCTTCCAAGCAATGAAGTTTCTAGATACCCTTCTGCAACTTTCTGATTCAAAGAGTGTTAGATAGATTTATTGAATAATATGTTTGCAGAGTACTTGAAGGAATTAGATATGTTTTCATCAGAGTTGTTTTGATTTCTCCCCCTTTTTGTCAGAATCAAAAAGACAATAAAAATGAAAGAAAGAAGAATATATATATATATATATATATATATATATATATATATATATATATATATCCAGATATGAGCAACAACATCAGAGATAGAAACGGAAAGCAAGCAGAGACAAAAGGCAACAAGAAAGAGATAGTCCTAGGTGCCTAAGGGTTGGGAGGAGGAGGCATCCTCTGAAGCAGTTGGGTCAGCAGATTCTGGATGTTGGCGTTGACTGTGTCCTATTGATCCAATTTGGCTCGGACTTCCTTCTACTCTTTCTGAAGCTCCTCAAGGGTCTTGAGAACCAGAGGGGCAAATGTAGAGGACTCCCCCTGAGTCAGAGCATTCTGTTCTTCAGCACGGAGAGCTTCAGCTTCAGCAGCGGCTTTAGCTTCAGCTTCAGCAGCAGCTTTTGCTTCAGCTAGAGCTTTGGCTTCAGCTTCCTTTACCCTTTGAAGTTCTTCTTGTCTTGCTCTTTCTTCTGCTTCCCTTCTGGCTTCTTCCTCAGCTTCTCTGGCTAAGCACTCCTGTAGTCTTGCCTCAACGTCTCTGATGAAGTCGTTTCTGACTTGCTCAGCGAGGTTTTTCAGCCTGAAGGCCTCAGAGGTCATCCAGCCAATAACTCTGTTCCAGTGTGTCCTAACAGAGGAAGGATCATCACTGATGCCAGAGTTGATGGTCAGAGACTTGACCTTTTCAACTGATGCTCCTGCAAACAACATAAGTGCTTCCTCTAGGATTGGCAGGGAGTGTTCTGGTTCAGATGGTAGAGGTGAAGAAGTGGGAGGGCTTAGGTTGAGAATTTGAGGTTCAGTGGAAGTGTTTGGGGGGGTAATGTCAGAGGTGTTGGGGTCAGAGGGTTGAACGTCAGATGGAGTGATGTTTGGTTGTTCTGTGGGTGGTGAGGTTACTTCAGGTTCAGGTGGAGGTTGTTGTGGTTGTTGTGTGGCAAGGTTTTGAGTCTGAAGTTGGGCTAAAGTGGGAGAAGAGTGGTCAGAGAGTTCAGCGTCAGAAGAGATGACAAAGTAAGGAGGTGATTCTGGGGAAGAAGTTGAGGAGGTGGTTTCATTCATCCTTTCAACTTCAAATAGGGGTAAGGAGGTAGTGGCAAGGTTGAACTTTGGAAGTGGTTGAGATGTTTTGGTGGTTGAAGGAGGGGTTTCAGATGGAGTGTATAGAGGTGTTGGTAGAGGAATAGAGGAAGCAAGTTGATGTGTTTGTGCAGAGGGAGCAGGATAAACAAACTTACCAGAAGACTCATGCAGAGGTGTTGGAGGTCTTGATCCAGAGGATTCTCCTAGCTTTGCTTTCTTCACCTGTGATATCTTCTCAGAGGGACCTCTTTTATGCCTCATGAAGTTGGGAGCTGTATCTGGCAGATCCTTTAAGTGGAAATTAGAGATATCTATGCCTTCATCCTTCAGACCTTGTAGGTAATGGAGAATTACCTCTCGGGGCTCTTCCTTTGAGAACAGATATAGACCATTGGGAATTTTCCTCTGATCTTTTAAGGCATCCCAAGAAGTGTCCAGAGTAGGTCTAACGCTGACCTTCTCCAGAATCCCCATGCTCTTCAGATTTTTGGCATTTATGGGTTTTCCAACGTCGATTGCCACATCCTCCATGAGTGTGTGCTTTAACAGATGATCCACCATCTGACTTTCAATCAGAAAGTCGGAGATTAACCTTTCCAGAGGGATGTAGGTTCTGGGCTTCATGTGGTTTCTGGTATCCCGCACAGAGTCTCTGAGGTACTTGAACAAAAGTACTGGAAGGCATATCTTCAGACCCTTGTGAATGCAGTACAGAATGCATTTCTGGTCTGTGTTGATGTAATCTGAGGAGTTTGACGTTGGGCGATGATGGATTGTACCCAGAATGATCTTCAGCCAAACCCGGAGGTTCTGAAGTAGTTCCTTGTTCTTTGAGGGGTTACCTTTTGCATTTTGTTTGAAGATTGTTGGGTTGATTTCTTGAGATATATATTTTGCCCTGGGGTTGATGTTGTAGATTCTTCTGCCGCCATCCTTTTCCATACCCAGAAGTGCAGCAATAGCCTTCTCAGTTATCACAATCTTTACTCCCAAAACATAGGAGACAATGAAGTGATCGTCAGCGTCTGCAAATCTCCAGAATTCCTTCACAAGATTTGGGTAAACTGGACCATAGAGACGTTTAAAGTAGTTTCCCCAACCTTGTTTGTGAAGTTCTTCAGTGAGGTCTACGCCATTTCTTTTCATATTATCAAAATCCACTAAGGATTCACATAAAACTTCCAGTTTGTCAAAAGGCATTGCAAGATGAATATGGGGCTCATGATCGAGAATGTGAGGCTCCTTGTAGATTGGTGTTGTAACTACGCCTGTGACCGTTGGAGTAGGGTTGCTGGTGCCTTGAACTTGATCGCTTGAACCCATTTGCTGAGAGTAGTTGAACACAGCTTGTTGTTGAGCATCCATGATGTTGATGGAGAACTGAGATGAAGATGAAGAACTGCTTGCAGAAATGCCTTGAGAGAACTGAGGTTTACAGAGTGAGTGAGAGTGAAGTGTGTGCAAGGTGGGAAATGAGTGTTTAAATACCCAAATTAGGGCGCATGCAAAACGACACAAAAATCAGAGTTTTAGCACAAAAACCAAGTTAGCACGTTTATAGGGAGAAATGATTATAGCTCATAAATGATGTCTAATCCCAATAGTCAGCACACTGCTCGAGGAGATCTCAAGAGACTGTTCCTTGATTACTGTTGGACAGCTGTCTAGAAGTTCCAAGGTCAGACGCAAGGCACTCCACGTGTTTTGATTTATCTGATCTTCAGGAATACCAAAGGATTGGTTCTTGGAGATTTCTAACTCAGATAACTTCTAACTAGGTAGAAGTATCAAAGTCAGAGGTAAAATTCATTTGTTTATGTCAGAGTCTCATTTAACAACCTCAGAGGCACATTTTAATCAAGGCAGTTTTGAATGTTCAGATTTTCTAAGATAAAGAAGAATCTATCTTCAGCTAAGGGTTTAGTAAAGATATCTGCCCATTGATGATCTGTATCAATGAACTTCAATGTTACTATCCCTTTCTGAACATAGTCTCTGATAAAATGATGTTTTATTTCGATGTGTTTAGCTCTGGAGTGCAAAATGAGATTCTTACTTAAACAAATGGCAGCAGTATTATCACAAAAGATAGGAATGTTACTCTCGAAGATTTGCAGATCTTCTAACTGATTCTTCATCCAGAGCATCTGAGTAGTGCACAGAGATGCTGAGATGTATTATGCTTCTGTCGTGGACAGGGCGATAGTTGATTGTCTTTTGCTGGCCCAGGATATCAGATTGTTTCCCAAGAGCTGACAATTTCCAGATGTGCTTTTTCGTTCCAATCTGTCTCATGCGTATCTGCATCACAATAACCAAAAAGTCTATACTCTGATGTTTTCTCATACATCAGGCCCAGGTTAGGAGTTCCTTTCAGATATTTGAGAATTCTCTTAACTGCTGTTAAGTGAGTTTCTCTAGGATCTGATTGAAATCTGGCACAGAGACAAACACTAAAGAGAATATCAGGTCGAGTAGCAGTCAGATAGAGAAGGGAGCCTATCATACCACGATAGAGCTTCTGACAAACCTTTTTATTGACTTCTTCCTTTTCAAGAATGCATGTTGGATGCATGGGAGTCTTTGCAGAGTTGCATTCAGCCATGTCAAATTTCTTCAGAACGTCTTTTATGTATTTGCTTTGATGAACGTACGTGACTTTTGAATTTTGGTTAATTTGAATTCCTAGAAAGAACTTTAGTTCTTGCATTAAGCTCATTTCAAATTCTGCCTGCATTAACTCAGAGAATTCTTGACAAACAGAGGCGTTAGCTGAACCAAAAATGATATTATTAACGTATATCTGGCATATCCTGAGATCATTGTTAAGGTTTTTACAGAAGAGTATGGAGTCAACCTTCCCTCTGATAAAATTATGTTCCAGAAGAAAATTACTTAATCGTTCATACCAAGCTCTGGGAGCTTGTTTAAGTCCATATAAGGATTTTTTAAGTTTAAAAACATGTTCTAGATAATTTATATTTTCAAAACCTGGAGGTTGGTTGACATACACTTCTTCTGATATATAACCATTAAGGAATGCGCTATTGACATCCATTTGATACAATTTGATAGAATGATTTATAGCGAATGATACAAGAAGAAGAATAGATTCTAACCTGGCGACTGGAGCAAAGGTTTCATTGTAGTCAATACCTTCTTGTTGACTGTAACCTTGAGCCACCAGTCGAGCTTTGTTTCTGACGACTTCTCCTTTCTCATTCAGCTTGTTTCTGAATACCCATCTGGTTCCGATAACGTGAGTGCCTCTGGGTTTAGGAACAAGATCCCAAACATCGTTCTTTGTGAATTGATCTAGTTCTTCTTGCATGGCTAGAACCCAGTCGTTATCTTGAAGTGCCTCATCACAGGACGTAGGCTCAATCAGAGATACTAGTCCCAGAGGAGTTTCTTCAGAGGTCTTGAAGGTAGACCTGGTTCTGACAGGTTCGTCCTTGTTACCCATAATCAACTCTTCAGATATGTTGAGACGACTTTTAGCTTTCTTTGGGATTAATGGGGAGTTAATTTCTTCAGGAGTATGAATGGTAGTTGCTTCTGGAGCTTTGTCAGATCCTGCAAGAGTGATTTCCAAATCTGCAACATTTTCAACTAGCTTTGACTTTTCAGGGTCAAGCTTATCGTCAAATTTGACATGAATTGATTCTTCCACAATTTTGGGTTCTGTATTGAATACTCTGTAGCCTTTAGAGCGTTCTGAGTATCCTAACATAATACCTTTCTGTGCTTTGGAATCAAACTTGTTCAGATGTTCTTTAGTGTTTAAAATAAAGCAGGAACATCCAAAAGGATGAAAATATGAAATGTTTGGTTTTCTTCCTTTACACAGTTCATAGGGAGTATTTTCCAGAATAGGTCTTATGGAGATTCTATTCTGAATATAGCACACCGTATTTACAGCTTCGGCCCAAAAATGCTTAGCCACATTAGTTTCATTGATCATAGTTCTGGCCATCTCTTGGAGTGTCCTATTCTTCCTCTCTACAACTCCATTTTGTTGTGGAGTTCTAGGGCAGGAGAAATCATGGGATATTCCATTAGAGTCAAATAATTCCTCAAAAGATTTGTTTTCAAATTCCCCACCATGATCACTTCTGACTTTTACAATTTTAGAGTCAAATTCTTTTTGCACTTTGGAACAGAAGATAGTGAATACAGAGTGAGACTCACTCTTGTGCTTTAGGAATTTCACCCATGTCCAGCGACTGAAATCATCAACAATGACTAGTCCGTACTTCTTTCCATTGACTGATGCTGTTTTCACAGGACCAAATAAGTCAATGTGAAGAAGTTCCAGAGGCTTAGAGGTAGTAACAATAGTTTTCTTTTTGAAAGATGTTTTTGAAAATTTTCCTTTCTGACATGCTTCACATAGAGCATCTGATGAGAACTTTAGTTTGGGTAGGCCTCTGACTAACTCGAGTTTATTTAGCTGGGATAATTTCCTCATGCTAATGTGGCCCAAGTGTCTATGCCATACCCATTGCTCTTCGTGAACGGACATCAGACACTTCACATTTTGTTCTTTTAAATCAGAAAGATTTATTTTATAAATATTGTTTTTCCTCTTGCCTGTGAATAGGACATAACCATTGTTTTGATTTATGGCTTTACATGTTTTTTGATTAAAGATTACATCATAACCGTTATCACTTAATTGACTTATGGATAACAGATTATGCATTAATCCTTCTACGTAAAGAACATCAGATATAGAAGGAAGAGTACCATTACCAATAGTTCCGGAGCCTCTGATCCTTCCTTTCTGATCTCCTCCGAAGCCTACGAATCCAGCATCTTTAAGTTCCAGGCTTTGGAACATAGACTTTCTTCCCGTCATGTGTCGCGAGCATCCAGAGTCCAGGTACCATGACTGGTGTTTGAACTTTGCTGCATAAGATATCTGCAACATAAACAATCTTATCTTTTGGTACCCAGAGTCTCTTGGGTCCTTTATGATTAGTTTTCCCAGAGTTTCTTATCACTTTGGGTTTTCTAGCATTATCAAATTTTTGCTCTTGAGTGTGTGTGTAGTGATATGAAAATGGAGATTTAGGTTGGTCACTAGTAGAAGTTTTATCTTCCTTAGGATCATACCCAATTCCTTTTCTATTGTTCTGACTGACTCCATAGATCATGGATGCCATTACACTCCTTCCTATCCCATTTTTCAGAAACTTTTGAAAGACTTTTTCGTATTTATAAGTTATCGTGTTTGAAGTCTGTGGAGCTTGAGATAACGCTTCTTCCAGTTTTAAACAATTTTTCTTTGTTGCATCTCTTAGTGATGTCAAAACTTTGTTTTCATCTTTTAGTTCTAGAAT
This sequence comes from Lathyrus oleraceus, assembly GCF_024323335.1. Lineage (NCBI taxonomy): Eukaryota > Viridiplantae > Streptophyta > Magnoliopsida > Fabales > Fabaceae > Lathyrus > Lathyrus oleraceus. Next base: position 412,970,973 of record NC_066582.1, on the reverse strand, counting down.
TGTTGTCTCAAGTTTGCCACATTCTTCAAATTTTTCTTCAACACAGTCTTTTATTGCTTTAAATTTTTGTTTTAGTTTCTGATATGAGCTAAGAGTTTCAGACAAACATGATTCTAGGTCAGATCGAGAGAGTTCAGAAAATACCTCTTCTGATTTAGATTCTTCATCAGAAATGTTCCTGGATGTGGTAGCCATGAGCGCCACATTAGCCTGTTCATCAGAGTCAGATTCGCTATCATCCCAGGTAGCCATCAATCCTTTCTTGGTTCTGAGGGAATTTTTCTTGAAGCTCTCTTTTCTGGAACTGTCTTTCTTTAACTTGGGACATTCATTCCTGTAGTGACCTGTTTCTTTACATTCATAACAAGTAACATCTTTGTTAGTTTTACCTTTAGAGGTTGATTCTGATCGATCCCCTCTAGGTCTTGGTCTCCTGAAGTTGTTGTTCCTCTTTTTCCAGAGTTGTTTAACTCTTCTGGTCAGGAGGGACAATTCTTCTTCATCATCAGAATCTTCCTATTCAGAGTCATCAGCATCTTCTGTTTCGGCCTGGAAGGCTTTGTTCCTTTCAGACTTGCGTTTTTCAGATCTGGACTTTAAAGCTACAGACTTGTTCTTCTTCTGAGGCTCATCTTCCTCCAGTTCTATCTCATGACTTCTGAGTGAACTGACAAGCTCTTCAAGACTGATGTTGTTCAGATCCTTTGAAAGCTTTAAGGCAGTGACCATGGGTTTCCACTTCTTTGGTAGGCTTATGACTATCTTTTTGACATGGTCTGCAGTTGTGTATCCTTTGTCTAGTACTTTGAGACCTGCAATAAGAGTTTGGAATCTAGAGAACATTACCTCTATAGCTTCGTCATCCTCCATTTTAAAGGCTTCATATTTCTGGATTAGAGCCAGAGCCTTTGTTTCTTTGACCTGAGAGTTTCCTTCATGAGTCATCCTCAGAGAGTCGAGTATGTCTTTAGCTCTTTCCCTGTTGGTGATCTTTTCATACTCGTTGTAAGATATGGCATTGAGAAGTATCGTTCTGGCCTTGTGATGATTTTTGAATTCGCGCTTCTGATCATCTGACATCTTACTTCTGGGAACTTCAACTCCAGCATCTGTTACAGGAGGTTTGTATCTATCTGTGACAATGTCCCAGAGATCAGCATCATAGCCTAGAAAGAAACTTTCAATTCTATCTTTCCAGTAATCGAATTTCTCTCCATCAAAGACAGGAGGCTTAGCATTGTAACTGTCTCTTTCATTTGTATGGGCCATAGTTTTTCTCGTTCTGGATCTCTCTACACGGTTAAGTGTTTGATTAGAGAATCAATAACAGAGCTGAATCTCTGATACCAATTGAAGGTGAGAAAAACAAGAAAAGGGGGGTTTGAATTGTTTTGGAAAATAAGCGCTTTTGCAGAAATAAGAACACACAGGATTTTATACTGGTTCGCTTATAACAAAAAGCTACTCCAGTCCACCCGGCCAAGGTGATTTCGCCTTCAAAAAGGACTTAATCCACTAATCTTGAAAGATTATTACAACCAATCGTCTAAGAGAAAGATCTCTTAGTCCTCCCAAGTATACAGACTACGCAGAGTCACTTGAGGAACAAAATCAATTTAGCAATAGAAAATTGTAATTTAAAGTGCTTCTAAGATAAAGCAAATATTACAGCAATTAGAGCAAGCAAAATAATTTCACGTATGAGTAACAGCACGTGAAAGACTAAGAGAGAGAGAGAGAGTAAAGTATTTCTGTGCGTTCAGGTGTGTCTCTCAATGAAGTTCGCCGTCCTTTATATAGTGGTGAAGGGACCGTTGTAGTGATGGCAAAATATTTGACTTTGATGAGAGTTTAATGCCATTACTTCTGTGTTTCTTGCCATAACAAATTTGTCTCCCTGAATAACTTCTTTCCAAAAATACTTTCATTCCATTTGAAGTTGTAGTTTTTGTTACTTTTTCTGGATTAGGAGATCCTTCGTCAGAATCTGCGTTAACTCTGTTAATCTGAGATTGTGTTGAAGTTACATCAGAGCTTCTGATAGTCCTGATCTTTTGGGTCATCAGCGTTGATTCCAGAGGAGGTTTAGAGCTTCTGATATTCTGCTATGCCGTTTTGCTCCGAGTCAGAACTTCTAAAGCGCGCTTCTTCTTCAGATGCTTCTGTTCTTCTGATACTTTGTATCTGATTTGATTCTGTATCTGATAAGGCGATCAGATTTCTTTGTTTTTGTTCAGAGTCCTGCACACTTAGAGAAATTTCGTTAGAGTGCCATTTTTGGTTTCATCCTTTGTTATCATCAAAATCCTGGAATATGTTGTAGAACAATTTTTGTTCTTACACACTCTTCTTTGGCTGAGATTCTGAGGGGAATGTGAGCTATCAAACCTATAACATTAGTCTTAGGAATCCATTGCTTCTTAATGATAGGCCTGTGTTGTTTGGGTCTAGATTGGTAGTGATTCTGATGATGAGCAGGCCTAGGATAACCATACAGTTTATAGCAGAACGACTTCAGATGACCAAATTTCCCACAGTGATGGCATCTCCATCTTTGGTGTTTCCCTTTCTGTTGTTTTCTCCTCTGGTGTTGTGACATATGATGTGACATCACATGTTTACTTTTATTATGGATGCACTTAGGTTTGGCTTGAGATTTGGCACCAGTGTAACTGCTCTCAGGCTTTGAGTCATTATACCCAATGCCAGATTTGTCTCCTGTTATTTGTCAAGTTTGGAGAATCTTGTCTAAGGAGTCAGATCCATTGCTTAACATCCTTACATACTTGGTCATCTCTTCTAGTTTAGAATTTAAAAACATGACTTCAGTTTTCAACTTAGAGATGGTTTTCACATGGTCTGTCTTCTCACTTTCCAGCTGTGCTATCTTCTGACTTTCAGCTTGTGGATTTTCAACTAGCTTGGCATTCAGAACCACTGCTTCTGTTTGTAAATTGGAGATGGTTTGCAAGTATTCTACCTTCTCATTCTCAAGTTGAGTTATTTCCTTCTTATGGTTTTCAACCTGTTTGCACAACTCTACACTTTTGTGACACAGCTTTTTGTAGGTAAAGGCCAATTCTTCAAAGGTTACTTCACCATCACTTGAGTCTTCATCAGATCCCCATCTTCCTGTCAAAGCAGTCACAAGATTTGCAGCCTCCTCTGTTTCACTCTCATCAGACCAGGTGGCAGCAAGACTCATCTTCTGTTTCCTGAGGTAGGTTCCACATTCAGTCCTGATGTGTCCATACCCATCATATTCATAGCATTGTACCTTTTTTCCTTCTTTGAGCTTCTCATCTGATCTTGCTCTTCTTCCAGCATTGTTGGATTTACTGATGTCAGATGAGATGTTTTTGACATTTGTCTTAGATCTTACATCCATCTTTTTCAACAGTTTATTGAACTGTCTTCCCAGCATTGCTACTTCATTGACCAAATCTTCATCAACCTCCTGACTCTTTTCCTCTTCTGTGTTAGACATAAGGACCATGCTCTTTGTTTTCTTTTCAAAACCATTATTCAATCCCATTTCAAAGGTTTGGAGGGAACCAATTAGCTCATCTACCCTCATGTTGGAAATGTCTTGAGACTCTTCTATGGCAGTCACCTTCATTGCAAATCTCTTAGGGAGTGACCTGAGTATTTTCCTTACCAGTTTTTCATCTGTCATCTTCTCTCCCAGGGCTCCTGAGGCATTAGCAATTTCAAGGATACTCATGTGAAATTCATGAATGTTTTCATCTTCTTTCATCCTTAAGTTTTCAAACTTGGAGGTGAGCAGCTGAAGTCTAGGCATCTTTACCCTAGAGGTGCCCTCATGAGTGGTCTTGAGAATGTCCCAAGCATCTTTGACCACTTCACGGTTGTTTACCAACCTGAAAATATTCTTGTCTACCCCATTGAATATTGCATTCAATGCTTTAGAGTTTCCAAGAGCTAGATCATCTTCCTCCTTGGACCATTGTTCTTCAGGCTTCTTCTCAGTAGTGGCTTCTCCTTCTTTAGTAATGACAGGGTGCACCCAGCCTGTTAACACAACTTTCCAGGCCTTGTTATCAAGAGATTTTAGAAAGGCTACCATTCGAGGTTTCCAATAGTCATAGTTTAAACCATCCAGGATTGGTGGTCTATGAACAGATCCTCCGTCTCTCTCCATTGTACCAGAAAGTATTGTCCCTAGATCTCACCCAGAACCAGAGCAGGATGCCTGCTCTGATACCAATTGAAATTTTGGTATCAGATATGAGATGTCGAATGCAATGTCACGACACTAATATCTGAATTACACTAACAGAAGAACGATAAAGAAAGGTAATGCAAAAGACACAAGCAATTGTTAACCCAGTTCGGTCCAACTCACCTACATCTGGGGGCTACCAAGCCAGGAAGGAAATTCACTAAAATAGAATCAGTTCAAAGACTCTCCGTACACTTCAACAAGTTATAGTCTTTCTCACCTAATCTCTACCCGTGCAATTTCTACCTAAGCACTCTTAGATATGAGAACCCACTCACTTCCCTACAATCACACCTGTGATCTTAAACAACAATCCCTTGAGAAAAGAAAACACTTTTCAATAACACACTCTTGATTTTACTTCACAGTTTCAATCAAGGAGACACACTCTTGATCTTGCTTCACAGCTTTGATCAAGAAGACACACACTTGATCTTGCTTCACAGCTTTGATCAAGTAGACACACACTCTTGCTTAACAGCTTTAGAGTGACAAATTACAACCACAAATCAGTCCAATTCAATCATCAAAAGATGACTTGAATGGCTTACAAGTCTTACGACTAAACAGACACAAACCCTAGCCCTCTCTCTATATTTCGCTCAGTATTGGTTGTGTTGTAAAACAGGTTTTCTAAGTCCCTTTTTATAGAAGCTTTTAGTTGGGCTTGGACATCTTGAGAACCCTAAATCTATTTTCCAATCAAATCTTTTTATAACAGCTGGTTAGATCTCCTTGGAAAATAAGTAAATCAGGTTGTAATCCATGATTAAATGCGCCAGCTAATCAGATCTTCAATCATACAAAGATTGCCATTAATTGTGCAATCACAAAACACCAGACATTCATACTGAATGTTCTGTGTACAGGATGTCATGACATCGGGTCTGACATCCTGGAAAAATCCTGCATAATCCAATAATTCCTTTTATAACTTCCAGCAGGTACAACCATATCAGATGCCATGACCTTGTGTATGTCATCTGAAACAATCCTGCATGAACATGTCTTTCATTTAAGCTCCAGCAGGTACATTCAATATCAGAAGCCATGGCATTGTATGTGGCATTCTGAAACAATCCTGCATGAACATGTTCTTGAACTCCAGCAGGTACATAGGATATCTCATGTTAAGAGATCACACATAACATCTTGTGAACACTCTTTGTTTTACCAAATTGCTGCCAATATTAAGAATGCACAAGTTAGTCAAGTCGAAAGAGAAGTTCGACAAGAAGTCAGAGGTGAAGCAGACCTCAAAGAATAAGACAGATGCCTGCAAGGTTGCAAGAATGTGAGGTTACATCAGATGATGTGGTCAATGAAGAAGGTAAGCTGGTACACTATGCTTTCTGCGCAGATGTCGAACTAGTTAATATCGTTGAGGCATTGAAAGATTCGAAGTGGGTGAAAACAATGAACGAAGAATTGAAGTCAATCGAAGTCAACAACACTTGGTCACTTGTCAAATTGCCCCAAGACAAGAAGGAAATTGATGTGAAGTGGGTATACAAGGTGAAGTTGAATCCCAAAGGAGAAGTGACTCAACACAAGGTGAGACTTGTGGCGAAAGAATTTCTTCAAAAATAAGGAATCGACTTCGACGAAGTTTTTGCATCTGTTGCTAGGATCGAAAAAATCAGGTTGGTTATTGGTCTAGAAAACATGAACAACTGGCAGATGTGTCAGATGGATGTGAAATGTGCATTCTAAAATGGCCCCTTAGAAGAAGAAGTTTATGTTGCACAACCATCTGGGTCTGTGAAACAAGGAGAAGAAAGAAAGGTGTGCATGCTGCATAAAGCCTTGTACGGACTTAAACAAGCTCCAAAAGCTTGGAACAAGAAGATAGACGACTTTATAAAGGAGAAGGAATTTGTGAAATGCATAACTGAACATGGAGTATATGTAATAAGAAGCAAGAGTGAATTGCTTATATTATGTCAATGACTTGTTGATAACAGGTAGCTACAAGAAACAGATCGTAGACTTCAAAGGTGATCTCAACAAGGAATTCAAAATGTCAGATCTGGGTGATGTTTCATATTTCCTTGACATTGAATTCTACAAGAGTGGTATAGGTTTGATGATGCATCAAAGAAGGTATGCAGACGAAATACTCAAGAGATTTGAGATACAAGATTGCAACCCAACTTTGACTCCAGCTTAGCCCAAATTACAACTATCAAAAGATTCAAATGAAGATGATTTAGACCCAACCCAATATAGAAGACTTATTGGGCCACTTCGATACCTTTGTCACATAAGGCCTGACTTAGCATACAATGTAGGTATGGTGGGTGGATTGATGCAAAAGCCAAAGGTATCACATCTAGCAGTGGCGAAGAGGATACTAAGGTAGCTGAAAGGAACTCTCGACTATGGCATTTTGTTTCCTGTAGATAGTGAAGAAAAAGAATGCAAACTAGCGGGATACACCGACTCAAGTTGGTGTAGTGATGCTGAGGATCGAAAATCCACAGCTGGCTATGTGTTTATGCTAGGTGGTGCACTAGTTGCTTGGAGTTCAAGAAAGGAACCAATAGTGGCATTATCATCATGTGAAGTAGAATACATAGTTATTTCCCTTTGTGCATGTTAAGAAACATGGATGGTGAATCTGGTTGAAGAGATAACAACGAAGATTCATGGAGCAATTACCATGACAGCATGTTAACTATCAATCTGGAAAAGAATTTGATATCACATGGTCGAAGTAAGCACGTCGAAATGAGGTTCCATTATCTTTAAGAGTAGGTAGCAGATGGGAAAATGAATTTGGAACACTGCAGAACTGAGAATCAGATTGCAGACATCATGACAAAGGGGGTGCAGGTCGAAGTATTCATAAGACTAAAAGCTATGATGAATGTAGATAGCTTAGACACAATGAATTAGGTGGTGTGTTGAATTGTAATTCCTTGTGTCAAAGCAGGTTGCTCGACAGAAGCAAGGAAGTGTTGAATCACCTAGTGTGTCGAGTTGTATTAGTGTGTCGAAGTGTCGAAGCAGGTTGCTTCACACAGGATTTCGACTTGGGCTTATTTTTAGTAGTGTTAACTATTTTGGATAATCGTTTGCGTTTACATCTCTCGGTGCCAAAATGGATAATCGTTTTAACAATGGTAGAGGTCCTCCTAATTTTCGGATTTAAGGTCAATCATGTCACAGGATTGGTACCGTGTTATCAATGTCAGGACACAGTCCAAAGTTTGTGAACTGTATATATATGACACAGAGCATGAATTCCAAAATAGAATTGACAGAATCAAGTATGTTTTAGATGGTTTATTGTTGTTTTGTTCTTCCCAATATATATTTCTGATACATATTATTTATCCATGTTTTCCATAAATGTAGGACCAAAAGTGGTGCCGACATTGAGACTGTAAGCAAATTGTCTGAGATGTTGTATGAAAACAATGTTCATGCTTAATCATTCAGAATGACCAGGGATATATTGAAAGAAGGCAATGTTTCTGATTTTAAACTTCATTTGATTTCTGATCATAGTACGGATGGAGGATATATAACCAACCTACAGTTTCATAAGTAGTTGCTTTGATTGTTAGGGATGTTTATACCGCAGAAAAAAGAGATATTATCCTGCAAAGACAGTCCGGTGAACTTCAAAGGATAAATGAGCACCATACCAGCTATTTAGGGTATCAGTATCCATTGCTTTTTCCGCATGGAGAAGATGGATATAGACCTAATATTAAGCATCAAGATAAAGCTTCTAACCTTGATATTGATCCAGATGCACAACATGAACAAATTCGGCATGAAGATGTTATGTGGGAACAAGCAACAAAGAGAAACCGCCTAACAATCAGGGAGTGGTTGGTATTTAGAATACAATTCAAACCTAATGAGCCCTTTACAATATTAAGATCAAGAAGATTGTACCAATAATTTTTGGTCGATGGTTTTACAATGATGGAGTCTGAAAGGCTTAAGTGGCTTAGAAAAAACCAATTGAATCTAAGAGTTGGAAAGTATCAGAATTTGAGTGAATTAATTTGTAAAGGTGACATAGAAGGATCAAGTTTGGGAAAGAGGGTTGTATTGCCTTCATCTTATGTTGGAAGTCAGAGATATATGGAACAACTATATTTCGACAAAATAGCAATTTGCAGCCATGTTGGATTTCCAAATATTTTCATTACATTCACATGTAATCCAAATTGGCTTGAGATTTAAAGGTTGCTTCAGACATCTCAGTTAAAGCCTCATGAGAGGCCTCATATTATTACTAGGGTGTTTAAAATAAAATTTGACGAGTTGTTGCCTGATCTGATAGAAAAAGGTGTCATAAGCAAGGTCCTTGCATGTGAGTATGTTAATATTGGACTAAAATAGTTGATTATATTCCTCATATATTTGTTACATAAGTTAATTGTATCAGTTACTTCATTGACATATTTTTTCCCCACAGATATGTATACCATTTAATTTCAGAAAAGAGGTTTACCTCATGCCTATATTCTAATTTTCCTTCACCCATCCTACAATTATCTGACTCCAAACAATATTGGTTGCATCATCTCAGCTGAAATTCCCAATCAAGAGTCAGATCCAGAGTTGTATAATTTGATTAAATTCCATATGATACATGGTCCATGTGGAAGTGGTAACCAATCAACATCGTGTATGAAAGATGGAAAATGTTCAAAATATTTTCCAAAGGATTTTCAAACAGATACAATTGTTGATCAAGATGGTTTCCCCGTTTACATAAGAAGAAATAATGGAAACCGTGTTTTTAAGAATGGAATTCATCTATATAATAGGCATGTTGTTCCATACAGTCCCAAATTGTTGAAGAAGTTTCAAGCTCACATAAATATAGAGTGGTGTAATCAAAGTGCATCCAGAAAATACTTATTCAAATATATTAATAAAGGCTACGATAGAATTATTGTTGCCATTGTTCCAAGTGAAGATGGAAATTCTATCGAAGAACAACGTGTTGATGAAATCAAGCAATACATTGATTGTAGATATGTATCTCCAAGTGAAGCATCTTGGAGAATTTTCTCATTTCCTATACATCGAAGAAAACCAATTGTCGAAAGGTTGTATTTTCACTGTGAGGGAGAGCATTCGGTATATTATACCGACAGTGACCATATTATTACTGTTCTAGAGAAGTCAAGTGTCACAGAATCAATGTTTGCATCATGGTTTGCAGCAAACAACAAATATTCAGAGGTTATAGAATTAACATACAACAATTTTGTTTTGAAGTTTGTATATGTTTAGAAAAAAATAGAATGGAAGCCCCAAAAAAATGGTTATATGATTGGTAGGCTAATTTGGGTTCCTCTTATCACCGACGAATTATATCATCTATGAATGATGTTAACCCATGTCAAAGGTCCACACAGTTATGACGATATCAAAATTGTTAAAAACTTAAAATACGACACATTTCATGATGGGTTTTTTGCTATGGGGTTTATAGGAGATGATAAAGAATTCATTGCAGCAATTACATAGGTAAACCACTAAGATCAGGTCATTTCCTATGAATTTTTTTTGTCCACATGTTGTTGTCGAGTAGCATGAATAGGCCAACATATGTTTGGAAGAAAACATGTCATTTATTGTGTGATAGTATACTCTACGCTCAACAAACACTTGCAAGGAACAAAAGTATGCATTAATGAGCTTAACAGTCTAATTATGCTATTCTATGTAGACATATTATGAAAATTGTAATCCTAACACAATTTGATATAATTTAAAGGATTGAGTTTATCTATGAAGAAATTACCAACTTAACATTGATTGAATTGAAAAACTTCTTCAAATGAATCGTAGAAGTTTATTTGACTATCCCGGATTTCCTAAACCAATAGGATATGTGCTTGAATAGTTGGGGAACAAGATGATATACGAACAACGTAACTATGATCCAACCAAGCAACATTATGAATTCAATAATCTATACCAATTCCTAAGAGCTATTATAAGTTTGACACATGCCTTTAATAATATCAATCTTTACTTGAATTTGTTGAGTTTTTGTCCAATAATTTGATTTATATTTCTATATTAAATAAAAAAATATTATACATTATTATAATAGTATTAAAGTAACATTTTCATAAATATAGATGAATAGAGATATGTGTTCAGATCAATCATCAATGTTGTGGAGTATCAAAGAGGTGATTTTTTTATATGGATATGGAGGGACCGGAAAGACATATATATGGCGGACTTTAGCTTCTTACATACGTTCACAAAAGCATATCTGCTTGACAGTCGCTTCTTCTGGAATAACATTGATATTGCTTCCAAAAGGTCAAACAACACATTCAATGTTAAAAATTCCAATACAACCTTGGAATCATCTACATGGGGCATAAGCAAAAAAACGATTGTGCTGAGCTTCTAAAAATTTCCAAGTTAATCATTTGGGACGAAGCTCCAATGGCTCAAAAATATTGTTTTGAAGCATTGGATAAAACACTCAAAGATATTATGACTGGATCAAAATCTTCAAACATAATATTTGGAAGAAAGGTTGTTGCTTTCGATGGTGATTTCCGAAAAATTCTTCCAGTTGTACCAAGGGGTAGCCGTTCTGATATAATTCATGATGCTCTTAATTCATCATACATATGGGATCATTACTAGGTTCTAAGGCTTACTAAGAACATGAGACATCAACAATCCAACACTAAATCAAGTGATTATGAATTAGAACAATTTTCACATTGGATATTGAAAGTTAGAGATGGAAAATTGGTTGAACCTAGTGATGTCTATGTAGACATTTCCATACCCACACAATTCTTAATCACTAATTTTGACGATCCCATCCGATCCATAGTTCAACACACATATCCTAACTTTGAACAAAACTACCATAATGAATATTTCTTGTTGTGTCAAGCAATTTTAGAAGAACTATTGACACAATCGATGTTATCAACCAATATGTTTCAGGTTTGATACCAGGTATTAATATATTTACATGCTTCATACTTTTATAGGTGTGTACATATCATTTATATGTTATACAATTGTATTAACCTTTTTTATTCTATAACATATGAGAAGACAAGGAGTATCTTAGCTCGGCTACAGTGGATAATTATGATGTAAATGGAAATGAAGCTTTCGACATTTTGACGAAAAAGTTTCATAACACACTTATAACCTCAGGTCTTCCTAATCACATAATTAAATTGAAAATTGGCACACTGATAATGCTTCTCAGAAATATTGATCAATCAGAGGGACTTTGCAATGGAACAAGACTTATTGTTACAAGATTGGCAAACCATGTGATAGAAGCGAAGATTATATCTGGAAAGAATGTTAGGGCTTTAATTTATATTCCAAGAATGGACATTTCTCCCACTTAGTCTCCATGGCCGTTTAAGCTAACCATGGGACAGTTTTCCATTACTGTATCATATGTCATGACAATTAACAAAGCTCATGGTCAATCTTTGGACTATGTTGGATTATATTTGCCACATAGTGTTTTTAGCCATGGTCAACTGTATGTTGCAATATCCATGGTAAAAAGAAAAATGGGTCTCAAAATACTAATCCACGACAGATAAAATCAAGCATTGCAGTCCACGACCAATGTTGTTTTCAAAGAAGTGTTTGAAAACGTATAAAGTGTTAGTTACAAAATGCATTTTACCATGGATGTAAATTATTCCACACTCTTTATAACGATCATTATGGTTAAAGTCTTTTACTATTTAATTTGTATATGTTAACAATTAACATCATTAATTAGGGTGAACGCATTAAATTATGTTTGTGTTATCTGTTCTGATAGATCATTTGGATTTATTTGATCATGGAATGAAGAAACTTCTGCAAATTACATTAGGTTCATTCTAAACACATATTCAGCATGATATTTTTCTGAATGGAATTGGAAATTAGCACGATAATTTTTTAATAATTCAGTGTTTTTTAATTTTCATAGGTTTTAATTGGTAGTCTTTTAAAATCAGCGTAACTTCCTTATTGCACAGATCATGCGTTCAATTGTATTTTGGTTGGTAACTCAATGTCGTTTTGTTTAATTATTCTGACTGAGAAATCAAGTGGCAGCACCATATATTAATATTTTTATACTAATGATGGCTATTTGCAATGAAATACTCTGAATTATCAATAACTTGATTTAAAAAAGAAGATATCCTACAACAGTCTTTCATTTACGATACTTATATTACATACTCGGGAAACACAAACATTAACTTAAAGTTATATTTAAAACGATCATAACACAACGACAAAACACCATTTTCCAAAAACTATTAACATAAACTTTTAGAGTTAAACTAACACAACCATAACACACCATATTCCAAAAAGTATTAACCTAGACTTATATATTTATCCAAAACACAGAAATGGTGGTGTAAGCCATCATTCATTTCATAAGAAGTTTGTCCTTCAAGAGCGTATGACAATCCTTACGTACAACATTTTGTGGACGAGATCAGTAGTGAAACTACAGGACATCACAAACCTTTAATTTTTTTGATCCAGCACACTCATACCAACCAGAGGTAAGGTATTTCTCCATGTTTGGTTTGCTTTCCCTGTTTGGTATTTTGGCCTTCAAAATGTCACAATCCCAGAATCTCATGGTTTCTACTTCCACCGGGGTGAGTTCAGTCAGGTCCACACACAACCACATCATAACAATGTCAGTTGGAAAATGCTACATATTTAAAAGGTTTTTTCAATTTATAATATTAAGGCCAATAAATCACAAAAAAATATTAGTATGTCAAGAGGAAATTCCATGAAAGATGCGTTGGGTTTAGAAATCACCATGACATTTTTCCATCATTTGAGGCCTTCGTGATCCTTTTCTCCCAGAACAAGTCAGATGCTAATTCTTCCCCACTCACGGTCTGTTGTGTTGGGTTATCATGTACGACATTTACCTGTTGATCAATGCTTTCAACATTGTTATGTTGATGTCCTTGCCCATCTATTGCATTCTCTTCAGCTCTGTTTGTTTCATAAAACATATCAGCAATGTCACATGCATTTCGAGGGTATGGTTGATTCATCTCTGTGTTAGTCCCACTACTTATTTCCATGATTTCCACCATCCCCTTTGAAGATACACTGCAAATAGAGAAAGATTGTCATTTCATTGAATTATAGTAGTAAATGTTATGTTAAACTGAAGAATAAAATTAAATATTTTGGACATATGAGTTTTGATCTGCAAGACCTGATAGAGGAAGAAGCCATTGACAATTTGGTTTTCAATGAGGCTCAGTTTTATACTTTGACTAACACAATTATTATATGTCAAGCCTCACTTATCTATATATATATGGTGGTTAATTTGTTGTGTGTTGTGTTAGTCTTTCTGTGCAGAAGAAATGACAAGGCAAAGCATTGGAATACGTACCATGGTGAAGATTTATTTTGATACTTGCAACTTTGTACCAAATAGTAAATAGTTGTGGTGTCATTCAATTGTAACTCGTTTCCAACACATCATTGTATTAAATAAACTCTCTCATTAATCACATAATTGCATCGAAATATGTTTTATATTACAATCATAATATGCAATAATCCAATCTTATCCGTGACAAATTTATGCATTAATAAGTTAATGGCATATTCAGTTTGCCTATACTATGTAGATGTTCAATGCAAACAATTATTTCATTTGCCAGAACTTAATGAATCGTCTTATACTTCAATACATTTTCTTATACTGTAATATATTAAGCACATCAATTTTTAATCAATTGGGTGTATTAAAAAGTTCAGTTTTATATCACTGATATAATTTAACAGTCTCAATTTTTTCACAAAGGCTTATTAGAAAATATACACCAGCAAATTCAACCTTATTAGTGAATTTACACCAGCAAAATCAACCTTCATACTCATCATTCCATACTGTATAATATTTAATATTAACACATCTGCATAATATTTCAAACTTTGCATTCTACATACTGCATAGTCTAGATGACTCAGACTTTGCAAAATGCATTACGTTACCAAATTACCGTACTGCATATTATTTCAGTTTTTGCATTATGAATAAATCATATATTTTAATTATGAATATATCATTGCATGTCTAACTGAGGTAACTGAATATATAAACTCAACAATGTATAATATGATGCTAAATTTTCCATAATTGTACTACATGCATAAATACGGACTAATACTAATTGTCATACATAAAGTCATACTTTTAGCAAAAAAACACCCAAATCATCTGCAAAATAAATTGAATTACATATCCATAAATGATTCTATTCGTTTGTCTTTTGAAAACACAAAAACATATCAGATCCTAACATGTTAAAAACGACTTCCTTAAAAAATTCACCAAATCCATCAAGCCCTCCTCAATGTAGCATACAGGTAAGGGGAAAAACTTCCCATTTTAAAACCAACGCATCTCCATCGCATAATTTGTTTCCTTGCAGCATATTCATACCATCCTTGCGTTATATACTTCTCATATATGTTAGACTTATTTTTACGCGTGGTCGTGTAAACGTACACACTTGAAGGTCTTACCATCTTAAATATCAACTAATTTTATCTCCTTCTGATTTCGTCAAAGGCATTTCTTAGCTATCACCATAGGAAAGTGTTGCAAAATATTATAATTCCACATAACAAAATATTACCAAAATATCAATTTTAACAAAGATAAATAATCTATACATATACGCTTACCATAACGTTTCTTGTTTTGCTTTTTGCATTCAATATGATGATCTCCCAGACAAAAACTTTGTTACCCATTTCGTTTTCCTAACGAACTCTAATTGGAACTGCATTGTTAAAAACAATTTGTCTCCTCTTTTTGGTACTCGGTACATTACCTCCAACCGGTTTTTTATGTGCAACACGTGCATTCTTTGTAACCGTCTTTTCTCTCTGACATTTCTTCATTATGTCTTTCGAAACATTGTTAGCAACATCAATGTCATCTTCTAACTTAATATGATTCATAACAGCCTTTCTTTTTTTAATGTTTGATTTTCCAAACTTAACAGTTATGTGAGCTCCTACGATTTTGGCAATTGGTCTCATAACAACCTTTCTATTTTCCATATTTGAAGTTGCAATCTCCATATTTTTTACAGCCACTTTGGTATTGCCGGTCGTTGGAAGCCTTGAATTAGCGATTCCATTTTTCTTAGAAGATTTCTTCTTTGCAGAAGGTTCAACAACTTTCATCACCATACACTTGATAATTTCCATAGTTGTTTCTCCACTGAAAAATCGATAATAGTAATATCAAGAATCAATATACCAGATCTAAATATATACACACAATATGTGACAAAATTCTGAATCTAAAACAAACGTCAAAATATTGAAATCCTTGCAGGAAGTTATCTATCATTAGTATAATGAGTTTTTGCAAACATATATAACTCAATCTATCCATGTTTCATTGCAGTATATCAACGAATACAAAATACAGTGGCAGAATAATTAATACGTTAACAAATTTCAAGAAAGAAAATTTAGCAAATTTTACGTCATATCTAACAAACAATCATCTGATATGTATCTATGGATTGACTTGCTCGGACCAAACATGATTTCACTCCCTTACGAGTTATTTCTACAATCAATTGGCAGTGAAACACCATGGTTGTTGCAAGCTACCGTGAAATTTTCGAAATGCTTGGAGTAGAAAACCCTAATTTCATGAATTAGACAAAGACTGTTACTATTCTGAACTTTTGGGCCATGCATACATATCAAATGGGTCAGTGGACAATTTTTTATTGGAAAGTAATTATATACCATCTATTTCAATTTATCATTTACTGATAGATGATTTACAATAATTTAAAATAAATAATGCATTTGATTTTATATTATGTTAATTAATATATTATTTATTTATTACTATTTCAAAATATTTATTCAAATATAAATGAATATTTTATTTTAATTACAAAACAGTCACCTTTTTAAACATATTTTTTTAACATAATTATATATATTTTATTTTTATTTATGTAATATTTTATCGACTTTACTCGACCCATGCGCTCACACGAGTCTCTTACTAGTTAAGAATAAATTGAATAGGAGTTATAGGTAATTTTATGGGCTAAAAATAGGCATATCAAATTTTTTGAATCCTATGAAAATTTAAATTGATTCACGTGAAGATATCAATCAATTCGTGTTACTTTTTTTTTATATTTTCATATTCACTCAATACTAAATTATTCCTAAATTTACTCTAACTTCCCCATTGATCTTAGGTTACCCAACACTTATTATAACTTAAAAGCTAATAAGAACAAGAAATCTTTGAAGATCCATATCATCTATTTAAGAAATCTTTGAAGATCCATATCATCTATTTAATGTCCTAGGTATGACCATAATGTTCTTCACTCTAGGTTTGTCATTAAACTAATTCTCAAAACCTAGTACAATATTTTCTCTAAATACAATGCATGACAAACTATCATACTATTTAACCTAACTAAAGATTAAGGTCTAGGAAAATCCACCTTGATGATAAAAGATGAATTCTATTTGTTGACTAATTAAAGATGTTTTCTTCCTCTCCAATATGCTTTTGATTCTTATGTCATTTTTTTACCACTTTTCTCCATCATTCCCTATCAAAATTTCTCCAATATTCTTGTTGCATCTAAACAAATGTTGGTTCATTAAATCAAAGCTTGCTTCTTGATCAGTGGAGGTGGTGGGGATAGAATATTGCATGTAAGCAAAGGCAACTTGTACCCAAGTCCCAATCTCACATTTCTCTCTATTCCATGTGTGGAAGGAGGTAGAGAAATGCAATAGTATAATTTTTTCAAAAGTATGCCTTATAGAACTTTGGGGCCAAATGACTAAAATACCCTTCATTAATCAAGTGCAATCACAAACATCTCACCATATGTATTAGATAATTCTCAACATGTCCCTTGTTCTTACAAATATATGGTTATTTATGATACTTCATAATTGAATATATAATTAGTACTCTGATTCTTTAATATCGATATTATTAGAATTTAGAGAGCATCCCTTTGGAATGACGAAGAAAAGCAACAAAGAATTAATTGGGTTTATGGTCTATAATTTGTAAATCAAAAAGTGAAAGGGGTCTAGGGGTAAAACACTGTGAATTATTCAACTTGGCATTAATAAGTATATAGACTTGGAAAATACTGTCAGATGATAGCACAAGTTAGTATCCACTTTTATCCATCAAATAAGGTGACATCAAGGAATTAATTCTTGATCCTTCCTGAGAAGTTAACAATAGGAAGTCATCCATATGGTGGAGGGACCTTAGGATTTCATTGGGATCTTGTGGTGAAGACTCAAACTGGTTCGGTAATGGTATTTCGTGAAAGCTAGGAAATGACTTAACAATTGACTTCTAGAGGCACGAGTGATTAGGATCATGACCTTTGAGAGTGCAGTTCCATGATTTGTTTGGTTTAGTGTAGGACTCCAGATCAAAATTCAATGAATCAGGAAATTGATTTAATGGTGTTTGGAATTAGATTGTGGAGATTAATCCTGAATTGCTTTAGGGCTCAAGAAGGACTTATTGGGATGATCTTCAAAATAGTCTGATTCATGTTTACCCTATTCCTGATATGTCTGATAAGTTTGTTTGGTGGTGCACTTCTTTAGGTTTTTCTATTAAATTTATATTTTTCAAGTTAGTCTCGTTATCTAGTAGGCCCAAAACTAGATCAAGATCTCTCCTCTACTTTGAAGACCATTTGGAAATAAAATGTTTCCTAATAATATTCAAATTTTTGCGTGGAGGCTTCTTCTCAGTAGATTTCACATGAGAGATGAACTAGTAAAGCAAAGAGTAATTTCAAGAGTGCATAATCTTGTTTGCCCTTTGTGCTTATGACCATCAGAAACACACTCTCATCTTTTTTTCTTCTATGTGGCTGAGTCCGTTTGGTTTTAAATTCTGGATTGGATTGGTCATTGCAGGTTGAGCCCTTGTGCGACCATTTTGGATAATTTATTGACTTTTCAAACATGTATGAAAGGAAGGATCAAGAAGCATTTTCAATTACTGTTGTGGCTAGCAGTTAGTTAGTCCATTTAACTAATTAGGAATAAAACTTTAATTAATGGACGACATAAAAATGTAACAAAAAATTGTTTCTTTAATGTAATCGCTTTCGTGGGATTGTTTTAGTTCTAGATTAAGGGTAAGTTGATTTGCGACAAAAAAATATTAATTTTTGCAGTCTAATTGTTTTTCTTTATTGTAACTTTGTCTTCCTTTTATGTTGAGTTAAGTATACCTTGTATTTAAGATTATTACAATTCATTTGTTTATAAAAAAATACAAAATGTTACACACTCTCATTATAATAAACAAAAAAATTAAAATATTTATTTATTTATTTACAACCAAACCAACAATGCACTAAAAAAAAAAAGGTTTATATATAGAAACCATTTATTTAGAGATAAAGGGAGAGAGATGTAGGTCGATAATTTTAGGCAATTGTTTTCCCTAAAACCACCAATTTCAAGAATTAAAAAAAAAGAAGAGAAAATAGTGAAAAGATTTAGCGCAAGAAATCTGGATTTTTAAAATGCAATTGTAGTTTGATAAAAAAAATCAATGTATATTTGTTTTAATAAATGTTCTTTTGACTAAAAAAATTGTTAACTCACATTCTCACAGTCAAAAAGACAAAGAAAAGAAAAAAAAATTCACAATTTTATTCAATTATTTAATATCTTAAAGGAATATTTAAAACTTTTAAAATTAATAGTTCATACAAAAATAATATTATAATAATACAAAGTAATAAATAATATTAATTGTTTCAAAAATATACATGATTTATTATTTTTGTCATTAATTTAAAACAACTTTTTCATAAATATAAAAAATAAATTCTATATAAAAAATACATATATTAAAATATAGTGATACAAATATTAATGAACATTTAATTGCATTCAGTACTTTTACTTTCTAGACAACTTTTTTTGCCTTTCTTTTATTTCGTTTCAATAGTATATATAATGAACATCTAAATTCAAAATCTCACAAGAAAAAAAATAATATAAGGTGAAATCTTATTCTTAGACAATGGAATTCCTTAACTGCAAAAAAATTAATCTTTTCTGGATTTTGTTCATTGCTTTGTTTTTGCTTTCAGGTAATGCATACAAGTCTGTTTTATTTTCCCAGTTATATAATTTATAGAAAATTATTTAATTTAAGTATATTCATTAAAAAGTAACTCAAATTATAATAAACTTTTTTGGTTGTAGAATTATCAAGTGGAGAGAAAAATATTTTTGGATTAAAATGTCAACCTGGAGATTGTCCACCTATTCCTCAATGCAATCAAGAGTGCCTTATGAAGGGATATAAAGCTGGTGGTACGTGTTATGGATTTTTTCCGAAGATCGTTCGTTGTTGCTGTCATGAAGCATGAGTTATTGTACTCTTTAATACAAGTGAATAAATAAAATGCATGCTTAATGTATGTTTAGAATTCATAGTTATAAGAATATATATTGTGTGAAATTAAAGAAATTCTTGAACTTGAATATTATATGCAAGTTAAAATGTAATGTTTCTTGTTACAAACTATCGTCTTATGTTTACCGTAATGTGTAGAGTTGCCTAGTTGTCACCAAATAATGGTGTTTGAACAACCTATGAAACTTTCAGCTCTTGTAATATGAATCATAGCCACGTTAGCTCCAAACATGTATTAGTCATAGCTTGATATTAAAACTTTGTTGATGATCTAGAGACAATAAATTGCTTCTTAGATCTCGATGAGATAAGGGAATTTTTGAGGAAAATGAAAAATCATGTAACTTATCTTCTAGTGGCATGACAACTTCCCCGATCTGAATCACAAAAGGTCTTTGAGATAAGGTCATTAGAGGTTGAAAATAATATGCTCTATCTAGTTGTGCATTTGATGTATTTGAGGACTCTCATTGCAGCACCCTGATGAGGTTTTTAAGGCTCATGCATGAGTTGACTTAACGTTTGCACATAATATACAATGTTGGGCCTTGTGATAGGAAGATAGATTAGCCTACCAGGAAGCCTTCTATATTTGGTTGGATTGTGTAGTACCACTCCATCTGTGGGAGTAAGTTTCAAAATTTGTTCCATTGGATATTTGTCAAGGCAAATACTGTTGGTGATTTTAGTATCACCCATGATTTTAGTAGTAATGAGATTTACTCTAGGCCGATGCAATTATGCGTTAAAGCTTGGAAACGAGTTAGGAGTAGTGCGGAGTGCACGCTCGTAGAGCCAACGTGTAATTGACTGCAAGTAATTGAAAACTGGGTTCCAAGGGGCGAAGCCGTTATTACCGTTTTTGTTGAAAAGGTATGACTTTTGAACGTTTGAACCTTCCCAACCGTTATTACCGTTTTTCTTGAAAAGGTATGACTTTTGAACGTTTGAACCTTCCCAACCGTTATTACCGTTTTTCTTGAAAAGGTATGACTTTTCGTTTTCAGTTTTCGTTCTCCTATAAAAGGGGGAAATCTGGCCTCGGTTTAGGGTTACACACAAAAACCATTCTACATTCCAGAATCTTTCTTTTGCCAGAAACATTCTTTCTTCAAGAATTATCCCCACAAAGATTTCGTGAACCCAGGCATAAATAGGGTCGAAATACTTTGTTCGGAAAGTGAACGAACACGATTCTTCGAAGATTATCCAGGATTATCAATTAATTATCTAACAAACGAACAAAGTACCTTTCTGATAATCATGGCTGGAGGAAACACCGTCAAGGAGATGACCAGAAATTTCGGAAAATTGGACAAGTTTCAAGGACAAGATTTCAGGCGTTGGCAGAAGAAGATGCATTTCATGTTGACAACGTTGAAGGTGGTGCATGTCCTATCTACACCGATTCCAGAAATTCGGGAAGATGACACAGTTGAAAATCTGAGACGCAGATCAAAGTGGGAGAACGACGACTACATATGCAGAGGGCACATTCTTAACGGTATGTCTGATCCCTTATTTGATATTTACCAAAACATAGAATCTGCAAAGGAATTGTGGGATTGTCTCGAATCCAAGTACATGGCAGAGGACTCATCCAGTAAAAAGTTTCTGGTGACTGATTTCAACAACTACAAAATGGTTGAATCAAGGTCTGTCATGGAACAATTCAATGAACTCCTCCGAATCCTTGGACAGTTCACACTACACGGATTAAATATGGATGAAACAATATCTGTCTCAAGCATCATAGACAAGTTGCCTCCTTCGTGGAAAGATTTCAAACACAATCTGAAACATGGAAAAGACGAACTGTCTTTGATCCAACTTGGAAGTCACTTGCGCATAGAAGAATCTCTAAGAGCGCAGGAGGATAACAAAGGAAAAGGCAAAGAAATTGTTGGACCCTCGGTTAATATGATCGAAGAGGGTGGTAGGAACGGTAACAACAAAAACAAAGGAAAGAAGCGTGCTTTCAAGGACAATAAGGGCAGTTTCGGTGCTAACAAGAAACCGAAATTAGAATGCTGGAAGTGTGGTAAAACAGGCCACTTCAAGAGGGATTGTCGCTTCGTTAAAAAGCACGATAACGCGAATGCAAGTGGTTCAGGAAAGGGGTCTAAGGACCAATCCGAAAACCAAGGTCAGAAATCAATTCGTGATTTGAATAGTTTAATTAAACATTCTGTTTCACTAAATTCTGAAGCATTCTATGTGCAGGATGATGCTACCGCATGGTGGATTGATTCTGGCGCCACTACACATGTTTGCAAGGATCGTTTCTGGTTCAAGACTTTTGTTCCAGTGGAAGATGGTTCTGTCCTCTACATGGGAGATGATCACTTCGCTCCCGTTGAAGGCAAAGGAAACGTGGTGTTAGAATTCAGTTCCGGAAAAACTATTACTTTGTTTAATGTTTTGTATGTTCCTAAATTACGAAAGAATTTAATTTCTGGCCCTGTATTAAATAAGCTTGGATACAAGCAAGTGTGTGAATCAGATAAATATGTATTATCAAAGTCTGGTGTGTTTGTAGGATTTGGATATTATAATAATGGTATGTTTATGATGAATTTGAATGGAGTTCCTAATGATTCTGGTTCTGTATTTATGTCCTCTTCGAATATTATCAATTCTTCGTTATGGCATGCTCGCCTAGGACATGTACATTATAAAAGAATGCATGAAATGTCTAAAGATAAATTAATTCCTAATCTTGATAAAAATGTAGAAAAGTGTAAAACTTGCATGTTAACTAAGATAACTAGGCAACCATTTAAAAGTATAACAAGGAAATCTGTCATTCTTGAGTTGATACATAGTGATTTATGTGATTTGCATGCTACTCCATCATTAGGGCATAAAAAATATTTTGTCACTTTCATAGATGACACATCTAGATTCTGCTATGTCTATTTGTTGCACGCTAAGGACGAAGCCTTAGATAAATTCAAAATTTATAAAACTGAAGTTGAAGTGCAACAAAATGTGTTGATTAAAACATTACGCACAGATAGAGGTGGTGAATATTATGATCCTGTGTTTTTCCAATCCGTAGGAATCATTCATGAGACTACGGCTCCTTATACACCTCAACAAAATGGTGTGGCTGAAAGGAAAAATAGAGTGCTAAAAGAAATGGTGAATGCCATGTTATCTTACTCTGGTCTGAGTGAAGGATTTTGGGGAGAAGCCATGTTAACGGCATGCTATTTGTTAAATAGAGTTCCCAATAAAAGGAACAAAACTACCCCATATGAACTTTGGTATAAGAAACGACCCAACCTGACATTTCTACGTGTTTGGGGTTGTAGGGCCGTGGTTAGACTCCCGGACCCAAAAAGGAAAACTTTGGGTGAAAAGGGTGTAGCTTGCATCTTTGTTGGATATGCCGAGCACTCCAAGGCCTATAGGTTCTATGTTATAGAGCCTAATGACTCGATCTCTATTAACACAATTATAGAATCGAGAGATGCCATATTTGATGAGAACTGTTTCTCCTCTGTACCTATACCAAAGGACTCTATACCTATTTCAGATGAATCTCTAAGAGATGATCATTCAAATGATGTGCCAAGTCAAGCACTTGAACCCCGTAGGAGCAAAAGAGCTAGAAAAACTAAATCTTATGGATCTGATTTCCAACTATATTTAGTTGAGGGATCAAAGGATCAGATTGACACTCAATATTATTATTGCTATAGTATTGAAGAGGATCCAAGAACGTATGATGAAGCTATCAAGTCTCGAGATTCTGCTTTTTGGAAAGAAGCAATTGATGAAGAGATTGGCTCTATCATGGAAAATAATACTTGGATACTATCTGATTTACCACCAGGTTGCAAACCATTGGGTTGCAAATGGATCTTCAAAAAGAAGATGAAAGTCGATGGTACAATTGACAAGTTTAAAGCTAGACTAGTTATCCAAGGCTTCAGACAAAAGGAAGGGATTGATTATTTCGATACCTATGCTCCTGTTGCCCGTATCACTACTATTAGATTGTTGATTGCCTTGGCGGCTATTCATAATCTAGTGATTCACCAAATGGATGTCAAAACAGCATTTCTGAATGGTCATTTGGAAGAAGAAGTGTATATGAAGCAACCTGAAGGTTTTGTAATGCCTGGTAATGAACATAAAGTGTGTAAACTAATTAAGTCATTATATGGGCTAAAACAAGCTCCGAAGCAGTGGCATCAAAAGTTTGATGAGGTTGTTTTGTCCAATGGTTTCATTCTAAACCAAGCTGACAAATGTGTATATAGCAAATTTGATACATCCGGTAAAGGAGTTTTCATTTGCTTATATGTTGATGACATGTTGATCTTTGGCACCGACCAAAATCAAATTGATATAACAAAGAATTTCTTGTCATCAAAGTTCTCCATGAAAGATATGGGAGAAGCGGACGTTATTCTAGGAATTAAGATTAAACGGGAAAATAAATGGATTGTAATTACGCAATCTCATTACATTGAGAAAATGCTCAAGAAGTTCAATTGTGAAAGTTGTTCTCCAGTAAGTACTCCAATGGATCCGGGAGAAAAACTTATGCCAAATACAGGTAAACCTGTAGATCAACTCGAATATTCAAGAGCTATAGGCTCTTTGATGTATGCTATGATTAGCACTCGACCGGATATTGCTTATGCGGTTGGAAAGTTGAGCAGATTTACGAGTAATCCTAGCCGGCATCATTGGCATGCAATAACTAGGGTATTCAAGTACTTGAAGGGTACAATGAATTATGGATTGTCATATATGGGATTTCCTTCGGTGTTAGAGGGTTATTCGGATGCTAGTTGGATAAATAATGCTGAAGATTCATCCTCTACAAGTGGATGGGTGTTCTTGCTTGGGGGAGGTGCTATCTCATGGGCTTCCAAGAAGCAAACATGTATAACTAGTTCCACAATGGAATCTGAGTTTGTAGCATTAGCTGCTGCTGGTAAAGAAGCAGAATGGCTAAGGAACTTGGTATACGAGATTCCGATATGGCCTAAACCGATATCACCAATTTCTATCCGTTGTGATAGTACTGCCACATTGGCTAAAGCTTATAGTCAAATATACAATGGAAAGTCTAGACATTTGGGTGTCAGACATAGTATGATTAGAGAGTTAATCATGAATGGGGTGATATCTATAGAGTTTGTTCGGTCGCAACAAAACTTAGCTGACCACTTGACGAAGGGGTTAGCTAGAGACTTAGTAAAGAAGTCGGTAATTGGGATGGGATTAAAGTCCATTTAAATCTATTAGCTTTGATATACCCAATTCCCTTCTAATATGACGTTAGAAGCAGAATTCAATGTGGAAAGATCATAGTTAAAGATTGGAGCAATTATATTTATCTTCCCAGGGTATGTGCTCAGACCTGCAAGTGATGGTTAGGTTGAAGTATATCTTCTTAATGGTTCTTTTGAAAAATTGTAAATGCAGGTACAAGATTAAAAGAATCACCTATGTAAGCATGAAGTTTTGCCGCTTCAAGAAGTTTGGACTTGGCTTCCTATATGCTTATTAATGGATAAGGACACATGGCTTGTAAAGTGTCAAGTATGAATAGTAGAGTATTGTAAGAAACATATGTGTACTATATCTTCTGACATTCAAATGGATTGACGGGTTCAATCGCTATGACACCCAGATTTTCGAGTGTTTGAAATGTGTATTTGTACTAAAATGAAAATTCAATCGCAAGACATTTTCGTTTATGCATCTGTTTGATTATAATATACCCTTATATATTTTATTGTATATATTAAGTAAATCAAGGATTACACTAAAATGGGGGGGATTTGTTGGTGATTTTAGTATCACCCATGATTTTAGTAGTAATGAGATTTACTCTAGGCCGATGCAATTATGCGTTAAAGCTTGGAAACGAGTTAGGAGTAGTGCGGAGTGCACGCTCGTAGAGCCAACGTGTAATTGACTGCAAGTAATTGAAAACTGGGTTCCAAGGGGCGAAGCCGTTATTACCGTTTTTGTTGAAAAGGTATGACTTTTGAACGTTTGAACCTTCCCAACCGTTATTACCGTTTTTCTTGAAAAGGTATGACTTTTGAACGTTTGAACCTTCCCAACCGTTATTACCGTTTTTCTTGAAAAGGTATGACTTTTCGTTTTCAGTTTTCGTTCTCCTATAAAAGGGGGAAATCTGGCCTCGGTTTAGGGTTACACACAAAAACCATTCTACGTTCCAGAATCTTTCTTTTGCCAGAAACATTCTTTCTTCAAGAATTATCCCCACAAAGATTTCGTGAACCCAGGCATAAATAGGGTCGAAATACTTTGTTCGGAAAGTGAACGAACACGATTCTTCGAAGATTATCCAGGATTATCAATTAATTATCTAACAAATACCTATAGTCTTGAATCTTGCAAGATGTATAGTGTATACTTTTTTTTAAGACATGAAGTTATCTTTCTTGGAGCGAGATGATTCAATGCCTAAAAAATATTTCAAATCAAGCGCTTGAGAAGAAACTGTTTAAGATATTTCATTTCTTAAAGACCATTCCTTGAAAGAAGTATGGCATCAACATAAGTGAGAATTATTGTGAGTTAATTGCCATGAGATTTTATGAAGAGAGAGTTGTCGGGCTTTGATTGATGGTAACATGTTTATGTGAACTGAGTAGATATGTTATCGTCCATCCAGTGCTCGTGATCTCTTTGTGAATTTGATTTTAAAGGTTCGTTACTATAAGAGGTAATCATTCAATCATCGATCATGACCATTCGTAAGAATTCACCAAAGATAATTTTTTGTTTATATATATCCACTGCATTTTTCTCTTAATTTTCCTTCACCGCCATCTTTGTATTATATGCTTCTGTGAGGCTTGTCGACATTAATGTCTCAAATTTCAATGCTCGTGCATATTTTTATTGAATTAAAATTGCTCGAATATTCACTTTCTACAAATCAAACTCATTGTCTTAGAAAAAACTTTTTGATATCCCAATTAAAACCTATTATAATAACTTGTAAACTTATACCCTTTGCCCTACCATGGATGTCAATTGTTGTGAAAATGAAGGATTCAAACACAACAACAAAATATATGGTGTGCGAGACAAAGAAAATAGGCAATCCCACTAAACAAGTTCAAAAAATAATAATCTACCTATTGACATGTGATAGCAAAACCATATTAACAAAAAAAACATTAAAAAATGAGAATCAACACACTAAAACTTATTTATCCAACTCAATCCATAATGATCTACTATGTGGGAGGGGGAGGAGAGAGAGAGAGAGAGAGAGAGAGAGAGAGAGAGAGAGAGAGAGAGAGAGAGAGAGAGAGAGAGTCTTTCATCCTCTATAAATCAAGAGTCTCAACAAAATAATGCGAATGAGTTACAAGAAATTAGCCCAACAAGTTCATAATAACACTTTATAATTTGTACTCATTTGTGACTCAATCTCTCATCCTCTCAATATATGAATCAATCAATCCCAAAGTGTTAAGAATAGTTTTTGAACCCTTAGATAACATCTACATATCATCAAACTCTTAGAATAATAAACCATAAGAAATTATCTTTCTAAGTTTGTCTCACTAGAAAATCAACTCTCATTAAAAAATGACAGAAAATAGTCGACAACTATAACATCATAAATTAGTTATCTAGAAATTATCATATAACATTTACGGCTTAGTTTCAGAGTTAGTGCTCTGGAATGTTACACCGTCTCAGAGCAATTTTTACAATGGAACAAAAGAAAATAGATACATTGGTGGATTTACATGAAATCAATCGCATTGAAAATATAAAAAGTAAACGGATATTGATAGCATCTATCTTGTATGACCTGCGTACTACATGTGCTTTCTTACATGCCAACCAAAGTACCTGGGGTGAGAACTAATTTTCACCGTGGATTTCTTATACAAAGAAAGGTATGGAAAATTATACTTCTATAACTTTAATACTACTAGGCTTAACAAATATAAGTTTTCCTAAGTGTCTAGGCCTCATGAACAAGAGAGTAATCTAGAGGATAAAACCTAAAGATACTCCAGGGTTTGTGATACTTGATCACCATGATATTTGGATATCAAAGAAATATTTTTTAAGCCTGGAGTATCTTTAGGTTTTAGTATAAATCTAGATGTGTTATATTTAAATTGTTCATATCAGTAAGAAAAGTTTCTGAGAAATCTAGATGTGTTATATTTAAATTGTTCATTAAAAGGGAAGATCAATCTCTATCTCAGTAGAAATATCAAAGAAGATAAAGATTGGAATCAAAGTATCAAGTTACATGAGCTTTGAAATTAAAGTATTTGGATGATTGACCAAGTTACTTTAATGGAAATTCAAATGTTTATATAAACTTTAAATGCTCAAGAAACTTCATCTCATTATGCATTAAGGTTTTTCAATAATTACTTTTGCATACACTTTCATTTCATGAAGT
This sequence comes from Lathyrus oleraceus, assembly GCF_024323335.1. NCBI lineage: Eukaryota > Viridiplantae > Streptophyta > Magnoliopsida > Fabales > Fabaceae > Lathyrus > Lathyrus oleraceus. The sequence goes on along the minus strand of NC_066582.1, from coordinate 412,942,770 downwards.
TTCAAAGTGAAAATAAAATTTGGGTTTCTGTGGATGCAACCAGTTGCAGAAATAATGCAATTGTTTCATTTTACCTCTGTCCAAATTTTTTATACTTAATGCAACCAGTTGCATAAAAGGTACAACCGATTGCATTTTGGGTTTATCCAGGACTTTTCAAAGCATTTTTCAAAAGTGCAATCAATTGACAAAATTGTGCAACAGGTTCCATAATCTGAAATGTTCATAATTTCAATGCATTTTTCAAAAGTGCAACCGGTTGAGCTTTGTATGCAACCGGTTACACCTGACACTTTTTGAAAATTATGAAATTTTTATGATACCTCCTCTTTAATGCAATGATTCATCACGCCTTTTCCAAATCATTGCTACATGATTCATGATCATTTTTTATTAAACATTGTCATTACTTAAAGAGGTATTTCATCTTCTATTTAAACCATATTTTTCATATTAAAATTCACCCTTTCCACTAAAATTGTTACATCAATTCAAATATGTTTTGCATGGAACTTTTTCTGCATAACTTTCATATCAGTAAGAAAAGTTTATGAGAAATCTAGATGTGTTATATTTAAATTATTCATTAAAAGGAAAATCAATCTTTATACATAAATTGATTCAAGCCCAACAACTCTTATCATATATTCATGTTTGTTCAAAAGTTATTTTTAATCACCAAGTGTGTGGTGAATGTTTTGCAAACAGAAAATGGTGTAATTTCTAGTTTTTGTGGTCATCAAAGTGTTTTGGTGATTTTTGTAAAAGGTCATTTGAATTGGGGTGATTCATAGTCCATCATAGGGTTGGTATTTGTGAAATCAAGGAAGTGGGTTTCTTCTTTGTTATTGTTTAGAATATTGTAGAAGGAGTCTTGGTGTGAGGCTTATATAAAGATCTAACAATAGTAAAAATCTCTCATAGACTGTGGGGGGACTAGATATACCCTTGGTTGATTAGGGAAATTAGTATACATCATTGTGTTGATTTTTCTACATTTTCATTCATAAGTCATACAATTATTTTCGGAAAAAATAAGAACATAAGAACCATCGCTTAAAAAGTCTAAAATACCAGAAAAACTAATTCAACCCCCCTCCCCACTCTCTCTCTCTCTCTCTCTCTCTCTCTCTCTCTCTCTCTCTCTCTCTCTCTCTCTTAGATTGCACTCAATACTTGCATTTGACATCAAAAAAGTTATAGTTAACTTGCTCCCCTTAGATCCAGAATATGGCTTCCGCAAATCTGTTTTTTAGGATGGTGGTAGTAACAACAAACCTCCTTGCTTTGTTGGAAAATCCTATGAATTTTGGAAAATTCGAGTGAAAATATATATTGAGGCATAAGGCGGTGATATTTGGGATGTTGTTGAAAATGATCCATTCATTCCAACAACTGTCATCAACAATGAAGAATAAGTAAGATAAAATGCCCATGAAATGAAGATGACCAAAAGAAAGTCCAATTTGACAAGAAAGTAAAGAACATGCTTCAATCGACTTGGAATGGATGAGTTATTGAGAAAAGAAAGGACAAAGTACATGAGTCGTAAAGAAGCACCAAGAAGGAAAGTTACTTACTTTGAATGTGGAAAAAAAGGACATGTCAAAGATGAATGTCTTATTCAAAAGAAGAATAAAGTTAAGAGCAAGAAGGATAAAAGACCAAATAATACATATGTAGCATGGAATGACAATGAAATAAGTTCATCTTCAGATGAAGATCATGCAAATAAGGCATGGATGGCATCACATCATTTAAGTGATGAAGAACCTGAGGTTAGTGATTCTGAAATTGATGATAGATCTTCATATGATGAATTAAAAAGTACTTTTAATGAATTACATGATGAATTTTTGAAACTTTTCATAAAAGTTCAAAATAAAAGAAAACTATTTTAAATATATAAAGTGAGACCAGTAACATAAAAGTGGAGTTAAACTTAATCAAAAACTCAACATGGAATAATTGTTCATATCTTGAATCTAAAATCATTGAATTAAACCAAGTGATCAAGAAATATGAAAAAAGTCAAATTGGTTTAGAAATTGTGTTAAGTAGTCAAAAATGTTCAAGTAATAAATATGGACATGACTTTTTAAATTTTGATAAACCTAGTACAAGTCAAACTATCTTTGTAAAGGATACTAACAAATTCAACAGTAAGTAATCAAAGAAAGTACATGTTGTAAATCATCATAAAAGATCTCATGATAGAAATAACTTTTATGTCAATAAAATAAATCATGTTTTTAGACCTACTTGTTTTTATTGTAATACAAAATGTCACACTTCTAATACTTGTTGCATGAAAAATTATGGTATTCCTTATGGTGAGAATGTATGGGTGAGAAATGGATGTAACTCAAAAGGACCCAAATAATATTGGGTACCAAAGCACTATTAATCATTTTGTAGTTAATTAAAGATCATATGCTAGTATTTTCAAATCAATATTGATCATTCAATATACAAGATCGTATGATATGGTAATTCTAAAAGTTTCACTGAATGAAATATGTTTTGAAGAAGCATCAACATTGATATCAACTTTGACTTCATATAATATCATTGTGAAGAAGATAAACATTATTATATCTCTATATCATTTCCCTTATATATTATTGTACTTTGGATTTTACTCTTTTTATTTTTTATAATGTCAAAAAGGGGAGAAGTGATGGTTGTTTTTTTTATTGTTTTTAAGGATATCAAAGACATTATAGCATAAATTGCAAAAGAAATGGAAGATATTCAAGATAAGGGGAGATATACAAGATAGGGGAAAAATCAAGCTTCAAACAAAAACTTCCCATCAATGTGTTTTGTCATCATCAAAAAGGGAAATATTGTGAAGAAGATGTTCATCATCAATCATAGCTTGGTTTTGATAAAAACAAAATCATATCTTAATAGAAATATCAAAGAAGAAAAAAGATTGGAATCAAAGTATCAAGTTCTATGAGCTTTGAAATTAAAGTAATTGGATGATTTACCAAGGTACTTTAATGGAAATTCAAATGTTTATATAATCTTTAGATGCTTAAGAAACTTCATCTTATTATGCATTAAAGTTTCCAATCATTCCTTTTACATACACTTGTTGGGTGCAAGTGTGAGTGGATAAAGTGACACATTGCATATGAATGGGTGGAATGTTGGATTTATAAGAGATAACATCCCTAACACCATAAGGTTTTGGGTTGATATGTGGTGTCTCCCTCTCTTGTGGTCCTGGAGCATTACTCCCATTGGTGCTCTCGCCTTCCCCAGGCTCCCCAGCAACTAGTATCAGAGATTTTGGCTCGATCCGGGGATAAGTGTTCTTAGGATGCTCTATGGTTAGAGTTTTTTCTGATCTTCCACATAAGAAAATAATGGAAGTGTTGTGAAAGAGTTGTTGAGCTCCAGTCACAAATTTTGTTGCATAGTTTGGGCTAGAGAAAATTAATGGAAGAATTTTTTTGACTTGTGGAAATTTCAAGTCAAATATGTTGATACAATCAAGATTACACAAGGTGCAATATTATGTCAGTGGTTGAAGAGCTTCCTGCCAACATGGAAGTTTCACCGTAAAGTTTCAACTTGGTTTTCGACATGTGAAAATTCTTGAAGTGATTTAGTTTCAAGTGAAGTATACTCTTCTTTAGGTGGAGTATGATAGTTTTTTAAAACTATGATTGTCGATGAAGATAATGTCAAAATTCTTGGAATGGTTTAGCTTCAAGTGAACTTTATTCTTCATGATAAAGTATATGATTATCGGTGATGATAATGTGAAATTCTTGAAGTGGTTTATCTTCAAGTGAAATATATTCTTAATGAGAGAGTATGATAATTTTTAAAACTGTGATTGTCGGTGAAGACAATGTGAAATTTTTTGGAGTGGTGTAGCTTCAAGTGACTATACTCTTTATGGTGGAGTATGATTGTTGGTGAAGACAATGAAAGTTTATGTATTATTTTCAATCTAGGTGGAGATTGTTGGAGTTGGTTGAAAATATACATGTTGATACTCTTTATGATGGAATATGATTGTCAGTGAAGACGATGAAAGCTATTTTATTTTCAATCAAGGTGAAAATTGTTGGGGTTAGTTGAAAGTATACATGTTAAAGAAGTCCCACATCGCTTAGTTTTGTGAATCAAGAGAGAGTCCAAGGTTGTATATAGGATACATGTTCTTTGAAGTCCCACATCGCTTAGTTTTACGAAGGAAGAGGGAGTTCAATGATATATATATATATATATATATATATATATATATATATATATATATATATATATATATATATATATATATATAAAATTCAAGTTCTTCATTCCTAGATGCACCAGTCAAAATCACTTTAAACTTTTATTTGACTTTCTTTGTTCTCTTATACTATTATGTTAGAGTATTGTGATCTGTAGTTAAATGTTTGTTTTGGAGGGTGTGGGTGTACTAGGGGTTTGGGTTAGTTGAGGATATATTATATGCTGTAACAATTTCCATGTAGTGCTATTCTCTGGTTGCCTATTGACAATGATCGTGGTTTTTTCTCCAATTTTAGAGTTTCCATGTTATGTTCTTGTGTTATCATTGTGTTCCTCATTTTTCTCTATGTTTTGTTTGTTTTTCCCCAACAACATTATCATTTCATGAAGTTTCAAGTGAAAAAATATGGTTTTCTATGGATCCAACTTATAACATTTGGGTTTTGATTATTTTACTTTAACAGAGTTTAAAATGCTTTTATTATTTTATTTGAATGATATATTAACTTTTTGGTATTATTTTGGTTGGGTAGAATTTTATTTGAATTATCACTAATTTTTAATTATTTAAATAATAGAAATAATGAGAAATTGAGCTTTGGGGAGGAAAGTATAATTTTAATTAAAATTAAGGAAAAAAGTGGAATTAGTTAGAATTGAAGGAAGTTAGTGAATTAATGAAATTAATAGAGTTTTATTTAAATAGACAATATAATTAGAGTTAGGGTTGTTGTTGGGAAAAATAGTTGTCAACAGAGTCAAAGATAGCCCTAGCAAAGCAAGAGGTAGGAGGAGAGAGCTTCTAAAGTTTCAACATTTACTACAAATTTGAGGTAAGGATAACTCTTTATACTATGGATGCTAAAACATGTAGGATAGAGAGGAATCTTTCTCCTCTTTTCTTTTTCCTTTTTCCTCTTCCTCCATTGATGATGGGTTGAATTGTGTGAGGTTTGTGCAAAACCTCCATAATTAGATTGATATATTTTTGTTTTGGTTGTATTAATTGTGCTTAGTTGTTATTGTTGATATAAATTTTTTATGATTATATGCCATGATGAAATTGAAGATGTTGTTATTCGTACGCTTATGTTGTGTGTTGATGAAAAACATGATGAATTAATGTGATAGTGTAAATTCAGTGTTTTAATGTGTTAATTATTGTACGATTCGAGTACTATTAGTTGTTATATGTTTTAGGACTGTTGGAACTCAAATAATGGAGTTTTGGATTTGTTTCAATGGGGAAGAATCAGAGAAATCGCGGGTAGACATAGAAGGGGATTGTCCGCCTTATTTCATATGTAACTTGAGTTTCGTAAGTCCGTTTGAAGTGTTGTCAGTTGTGTTAGAAAGCTAACACGATAATATTTATTTTGAGATGGGGAAATGGGTTTAGGAGAGCTACAACAATAGAAATTATCTTATTTTTATATTAGAAGTGTAGTCAAATTTTAATCCTATGTTACTTGTCTTATTTCATGCATAACTTGATTTTCGTAAGTTTGTTATGAGAAAACTTTATATTAAAAGAAAATAGAAAATAATTGCTACATATTAGACTTAATAAGTATCTCATTTAATTAAGTTCCACAGGATAAATATTAGTTATAATTTTGACAAAACATTATGTCTGGTGTCTGCACCAGTTCCTATTGTTTGATTAAACTATACCAATTGGGATCTTAAGTCATGAAACAAAAATCATAGTCTTAAAATAGACTCTCTAAGATTTCCGAAACATATTCATTTGTTTGATTCTAAAACCATTTGATGTTTTAAATGATTATTCAAATCTGATGTATGCCTAGCAGGAAACATGATTTTGGGGCTATTTTGATAAGATGATATGCAAATTAAGTTGTTAATGTTTTAGGATACAAGCCTAATATTTTGATGATATATTTGTATGAAATAAGATGTGGATATGTTTCAAGTTGAGTTTGAGAATTAAATGAGTTGAGTTTGAGTTATTGATATGTTTAGAGTTGAGTTTGAGAATTAAATGAGTTGAGTTTTGAGTTATTTGATATGTTTAGAGCTAAGTTTGATATGTTTAGAGTTATGTTGAATTAAATGAGTTGAGTTTGAGTCATCTGATATGTTCAGAGTTGAATTTAGGAGTAATTTAATTAAGGCTAGAATATGCCTGGTGACTCTTAACCTATGAGTACAAGTTGTTAGAGTTAATTGTGAGCTTTGTTGTGTTATGAGTATGCCTTATTGAATGTTGATGGTTGTTTGATGTTTTTTTGATGATGTTGATGAGCATTGTCAAATAATTATATAATTTAATTATCATACTGAGTTGTAATAAAAATTGTTGACTTATGTTAAGATGTTTGGTTTAGAGAGGAACCATTGTTGTGGCCTTTTATTGGCGATGTTCATGTTGATTTTTAGGTTCAGAGAGGAACCAGTGACAAGTATTATAGTTGGAGGCTTGTGAAGAGTATTGTATTTTTTTTGTTGCATTCATGCATTATGTATATCATAGATATTTGACGGAGTTCGGTCTAATGACGAGCCTTAGGTTCAAAGAGGAACATGTGACGAGTCAGTTGGTTAAGAGATGGAACCAGGTTCATAGAGGAATCAATAATAGGTCCAATGGTTCAGAGATGGAACTAGGTTCAGAGATGGAACCAGTAACCAATGGATTAGTCAGTAACACATCTCTGATATCCAAACAAACTTTGGTACCACATACACTAGAGTAGAGTAGATGAGATACATTGCATACATAACCGCATTTGTAGTTGATTTTTGTTATGGATGATTTATGTGATTTATGAGTGATATTATTTGTACTATCCTTGTTGCTTTATACACCACTAACATATGTGAATGTATTCTCACCCATGTTTGTTTGTCTGTGTTGTTCTGTATGTCTGTGGTGCATATACTTAGGTAGAGAGCCTTAGTTACTGTTGTATTTTTAGAGGATGACATAGTAGCTTTCTTTGTCATTTATCACTTTGAGTTTACTTTAGTTTTTGTGTGTTGCTCTGATAGTGTAACACTAGGATGAGTTACTTTTCTGTTCTGAGTATTGTTGAATATTTCTTTTATGAGTTAAAGCGAAGTTGATTTTTATTTACGAGACAATTGGCGATGTGTTGAGATTTATTTTCGCTGCTGTAATTGATTTTGAAAAATATGTTATGCTGTTAAAATGTGGCACCTTATTTGTGAGTTAATTATTTGTGCTTTATTTTATTAAATGAGTGTTTGGGGTTTAGGATGTTACACAACCGGTTGCATAAATAGTGCAACTGGTTGCATTTTACCTTTGTCCAAACTTTTTACACTTAATGAAATCGGTTGCATAAAAGGTATAACATATTACATTTTGGGCTTGTCCAAATATTTTCAAGGCATTTTTCAAAAGTGCAACAAATGAGAAAATTGTGCAACAGGTTGAATAGTCTGCAACGTTCATATTTTCAAAGCATTTTTCAAAAGTGCAATATGTTGAGAATTTTATGCAACCGGTTACACCTGACATATTTTGAAAATTCTAAAACTTTTAAGGTTCCTCTTCAATGCAATGATTCATTATACCTTTTTCAAATCATTGCTACACGATTCATGATCATTTTCATTAAACATTGCTATTGTTTAAATACGTATTTCATCTTCTATTTAAACCAGATTTTTCAGATTAAAATTCACCTCCTCCACTAAATTTTTTACTTCAATTCAAATATATTTTACATGAAACTTTTTCTGCATAAGTTTCATATCTGTAAGAAAAGTGTTTGAGCAATCTAGATGTATTATATTTGAATGGTTCATTAGAAGTGAAGATCAATCTTTATACAAAAATTGATTCAAATACAATAACTCTTATCATATATTCATATTTGTTCAAAAGTTGTATTTAATCACCAAGTGGTGGTGACTTGTTTTGTAAACAAAAAGTGGTGTGCTTTCTTATTTATGTGATCATCAAAGTGTTTTGGTGATTATTGTAAAAGGTCCTTTGAATCAAGGTGATTCAAATTACACCATAGGCTTGGTGTTTGAAATCAAGGAAGTGGTTTGCTTCTTTGTTATTGTTAAAAGATTGTAGGAGGAGTCTTCGTATGAGGCTTGTACAAAGATCTAACAATAGTGAAAATCTCTCATAGAATGTGAGGGGACTAGATGTACCATTGGTTGATAAGGGGGACTAGTACACATCACTATGTTCTTTGTTTTTTTGTATTTAAATTCCGCACTTCCATTCAAAGGTCATATAGTTATATTTGGAAAAATAAGAACATAAGAACCATTATAAAACCTTATTTCCCCCGCGCATAAATATATAATAAATCAAAGTATTCACACAAACAAAAAGGATGTCCCATATTCTCTTTTTAAAACATACATGCCCTGTAACACCTTATCAAATAAAATTACAATCAACACTTTTACTTAGGTTGTCATCGCATGCTCACCTTCACTTAGGGTGTCATCACAACAAAATTTCTTATAATAAAGCATGCATTAACTAAATCATTTAAACTTTAAATTCACCTTATAGCATAATCAACTCATAAATGAAATCTCCTAAAAACATAGAAATATCAAAGATGAGAGTATACATCAACTCTCTAACGAAAAGATTAAACAAGACTCACAAAACGTTCCCAGTGTTACATATCAGAGCACGTAAACTAAATGTAGAAAGAAAAAGTAAGAAACAACCTCATGCCTTCCTCCAACTCTAAAATAACTACTCAGTTACTTACTTATTTGTACTCTGAAGAGGAGCACATATCACATCAACAACAACAGGGTGAGAAATCACAAATAATAATAACATGCATATACTGCAAGGTAGGGTAATAATATAACATTCTCTACACAATATCATTCCTATTATATCTCATCACAATCCCACACCCAAACTCATCAATCAATCACAACTCAATAATTATGCATATAACTCATTATGCAATGCAACTTAACTATGCAACTCTATGCATATGCATGTAGTACCAACTCAATATTTGGTTATCTCTAGAATTGGTTCCCCTCTTCTGAACCCATGAACCCCCTCTTCCGATCTCCAAGCCCTATCTTCTGAGCTTATGACAAGCCATTAGTCCCATCTCTGAATTAGCAGACATGCCTCTTAACACAACTCATATGATGCATGATCATATCATTATATCAATGTGTTAAGACCCCTCTTCTGATCTCAACATAATGCATTGACAACTCTAGTAATCCTCTCTCTAGATTACATCTCAATCATAATCACAAAATGCATAGCATCATATAACTCAGTGCAAATTAAGTATTCCATCAATTTCCTCAATTAGATTATTATTCATACATGCAACAACACAATAGTCATAAATACAATGTCAAACATAATGACATCTTCACACTCTCAATTCACACGGAAAGATCATTATAAAAACACCATCATCAAGATGGCATGCATATATTTGAACATACAACATTGAAGCTAGCCAGAAATATACCTGAATGCATCGCACTATCGAATATACAACAGAGTTACCACTGAACTTTATTTATCCCAAAAGAGGGAAGAGAAAATATCGATAAAACCCAAAGGAAAAAAGAAACGGGTAAGGAAGTCGGTTATGTAAGGGGAAGGAATTAACACCCCTCACATTCATGGTACTCCATGGGAACTATTTTGATTGCTCGTGCTTGGATGGGTGTTGTTGTCTTCATGTACCTGCAAAATAGAAAATGGTTTAGAGAGAGAGTGCCCGAGGGGTATTGGGACCCTCATGCCTACGTATTGTCATAGTGGAATAGGAAAGTCAGAGCCTCATAGTTCGTGGAACTAGAGAAAGGAAGGGGGTAAAGAAAGAAAAATGTTCTCCAAGGATTCTCATCCTCGTTCCTACGTATCCTTATAGTGGAATAAGGAAGTCAGAACTCCATAGTTCAGAGGACTAAGACTAAAAGAGAGATATGATCGGGGGTGGTGTTTAAATCGGAAAAGGCTAGAAACTGATTGAAGTGGTGTTTAAACCGAAGGAAAAATTATTGTGGTGTTTAAACCAGAGGTTAAGAAAAAGGGTGGTTTTTAAACCAAAGGAGCGGTGTTTAAACTAAGGGTCGCTTTTTAAACCGGAAAAGAAACAAAAGTGGTGTTTAAACGAAAGGAGCGATGTTTAAACCAATGGTCAGTGTTTAAATCGGAAAAGAAACAAAAATGGCGTTTAAACCAAAGAGTGATGTTTAAACCAAATGTCGATGTTTAAACCGAAAAATAAATAAAAGTGGTGTTTAAACCAAAGAGTGGTGTTTAAACCAAAGATCGGTGTTTAAACTGGAAAAGAAACAAAAATGGTGTTTAAACCAAAGGTCGGTGTTTAAACCGGAAAAGAAACAAAAGTGGTGTTTAAACCAAAGAGGGGTGTTTAAACCAAAGGTCGATGTTTAAACCGGAAAAGAAACAAAAGTGATGTTTAAACCAAATAGTGGTGTTTAAACCAAATAGTGGTGTTTAAACCAAAGAAGAAACAAAAGTGGTGTTTAAATCGGAAAAGAAACAAAAGTGGTGTTTAAATCGGAAAAGAAACAAAAGTGGTGTTTAAACCAAATAGGGGTGTTTAAACCAAAGAATTGTGTTTAAACCAAAGAAGAAACAAAAGTGGTGTTTAAACCAAATAGTTGTGTTTAAACCAAAGAAGAAACAAAAGTGGTGTTTAAACCAAATAGTGGTGTTTAAACTAGAGAGGTGGGTTTTTAACCAAGGTGGTGATTAATTCAAAGAGAGAAATAAGAGTGGTGTTTAAACCAAAGGGAAAGGAAACCGGTGTTTAAACCAAAGAGGTGGGTGTGAGCCACGGGGATAGCTACAAACTTGACAGTGAATTGACTTGAGTTTCACTAAAGTCTATGAATATATATGAATACTTTGAGCAACTAGGTCATTCGTCCCATACCCAAAATATTTAGAATGAGGATAGGAATGCTCTCTCTCACCCCTTCTTTATTGCTTAAGGCTCATGACATGCACTCCTTGTCAATGTCTGACAAGTTGTTGAAATAGGTTCTCAGAGATGCCCTGTGGGGATGAGGCTGATGGATGATGCCTTACTTAAGCTTGAGGTATTATTTTTGTTAGGAAGCTTGATCTCAAAAGTGACAAAGACAAGTTCCATCAAGTGACCAAAAGACTTATGGTCACTTGACAAAGATAGAGGGAATGTATGCAAAGTCAAATGATCTAGTTGATCAAGTAGAATTTGATCAAGCTAAATCAAAGGGAAGGAGATGGATATAACATACAATGCATGATCATACTAAGATTAGCCTAGTGTCTCATTGTTAGGTAGCCCAAGAGTAATCCATGTGTGTGATAATCGGTGCTAACCTAAACAAATGAATGTGATAAATAGAGGTATAAGGCAAAGAAAATAAAATAAGATGACAAGGTCACAAGTTCAAAAGTTCAATAGGTGAACAAGGTGTGAGTTATCAAGAGGTCAATGAGTCTAAGGCCACTCCCAGTCAAGCATAGGTCTAAGTCCTAAGTCCAAAGTGTTCAATATCACTCCCAATCAAGCATGGGTCTTAAGGATCAAGTCTATCCATTTTATCATGTTTTGATTCATTGAGGTTGTCAAGCAAACCAAACACAACATAAGAAGCATAAGATGAACAAGACAAGATGAATAATATATGAAGTGAGTTGATGGATGAGACATAAAAGTAAATTGATATAATACAGGTTGCAAGAATGTAGAGTGTTAGGGTTTAAAAGTTAGATGTTAGGTGTTACATGTTAGAAGGAAAATTCAAGTCATCACATTGGGATCTTGTATCACCAAGTCAAAGGACTCAACATATGCTACACCAAGGGATAAACTATCACTAACTCAAAGTGTCAAAAATATAATCAAATAATCATCTATCAACATATTGAATTAGAGAAGATTGAATCAACCAGGGGACTATCTATCAATGATTTGAAATATTAAAGACCTCATCAACCAAGCAATCACTCAAGATAAATCAAAATAATGACAAAATTTTAATTAAAAATGAAATAAAAAGGTTTTAAAATTTAAATTTAAATGCTTTAAAATGGAAAGTAAAGAGAAAATGCAAACCCAATATCAAAATGTAAAAGAAATGGATGAAAAAATTATGACAAGTCAAGAATATTACAAGTGATCAAATCTCAAAAGTTGGATGCAAAAATAGTTGAAAATAAAATCAAAAAAATGAAATTAAAAATAAAATGAGAGTAAAATAGCAATTAAATGCAAAAATGATTTTAAAAATTATGAAAAATTTATATGAGATGCAAAATATGTTTAGGGATTTTGTGTGAAAAATTTGGATCAAATTGAGTTAAAAATGAGTGAGAAATTAAATGGAAAAGAAGTGAAATAAAAGAAAATAAAAATAAAATAGAATTAGGGCACCAACGGTCAAGATATTAAAAAAATGTGTTGGCACAATGTGATTGGTTGAGTGTTAATATTGGCATCAAAGTGTGTGCAGTTTAACTTTGTCTTCAACCTTGAGCTCAATTTGGCAAATCCATGAACTCGTGTTTTTAGCAACACCCAATCAGGGAGTTAGCTTCGCAACACATCATCGTTCATGTCTCCCTGCATCAGAACCATTGGTTGGCTCTGAGCAGGGAGAATTTTGATCAAGAACACGAAGAACCGTAAGTGCTCAAAGTAAAATTAAACGACTAATACAAAAGATAAATAAATGGTAATCAAGGGCTTTTGATTAGTGGAACAATGCGAAGAGAGTGGTAACTTGTTTGCTCAATGACTTAACTCGTAGCTACCTTTCCAATTGAAGCTTCAAAGGTCAATAATGTCATAAATGGGGAGCACGATGCAAGAGGTTCCAAGGCAAAGTGATGATGCAGTTAGCTTCAAATGATGTCGATGAAGCTTTCTGGGTAAATATTTTAGGTTAAAAGAGCTTGAATTGAAGAAGCCACAAACTGGTTTTGGAGTGTTATCGGGTTCAAGTGAGGTTGGGTTTTTCGGTTTGTTCAAGCTTGAAAATGAAGGAAAATCAATCCCATATTTATAGGAAATTAAATGGTAAGGTCACACATGCCAAACATATATCAAATCGTGTGAGCTAGGGTTGATAATTTGTCAAAGGGTGCTCGTGTAAAAACAAGTGAGCAAAGCATGAATTGCTGATGAAATATGGTCGTTTTTAACTTGTTTGCATGCGTTTTTGTGTCACGAATAAGTTGCACATGTGCAAGTGGTCCCAAAATGAAAAATGATCTGTAATTGCAAAATATGAGCTTCGTGCAAAATAGAGTTCATGGCACCATGTTTGAATCTAGGCCAAATGAAATTCACTAATGCTTTTTCTGATTTTATCTGTGCCTTTTATTCATCTCATTGCAATGAAAACAATGCAAAAAGAACCACATTAAAAGGAAGACTGAGGTGAAAATGGAAAGTGTTGAAAGTTGAGGTCATGACATGCTTTCTAGGTCAGGCATTTGGTCAAGTAGTCTTCGCATGTTTTGGGCATCTTGAGATTCCAAGTTTATGACACCTTAACTTTTCATTCCCTCGTGCATTTTGAGCCAAACTTTGGCCAAATGAATTTTTTTACAAGCTTGAAAAAATGCACAAAGAAGTTTGCCAATTGGTTGCTTGAGCTGGAAATGACACATGTGTAAAGTAGGGATTATGACAAGATTTTGGCCCAACTTGGCAACTTAGCCCTTTCCAAAATTGAGGTATTTAGGGGTTGAATTGATGCTTGAACCTTGAATCAAAGTTGTAGAAGAACTCATTAGGAAGATTTTGATCAAATAAGCTTGTCAATTGATTGGAAATTGAAAAAGTTATGGGGTTTGGACAAAAAGTAATCCACACTTGCAAATAGGTCAACCAAATTTGTGTCAACTTGTGCAAACTTGAAATTCTCTTGCATACCAAGCCAAAATGCTGATGGAATGAGCATCCTTTGAATAAAACTTGATTAAGGCTTGAATGATCTTGAGGATGGCTTGAAGATTGGGTGATGTGGTATGGAAATAAACACATGAACCACCCTTGAACCAATGAACCACACTTGCATCTTTATCGACCAAAATGACCTTTTTTTTATCTTGAATTGAGGCATGACCACCTATATGAATGAAGGAACAAACAAGTACCATATCTTATTGATGCTTTGGTTAGTTGATAAGTAAGTCAAAGTGAAAAAACCCTAATGTTAAGATGAAACAAAGAATGTGGCCATGCTTGTGAGCCAATGGCCTAATGCAAATGCCATGCTAAAGTTATAATGATGCATGATATGATTTCATGTATGCAAATGAAACTAAGCAAAAGGTAGGAAAAGAGAGGGTGAATTTTGGGGTATGACAGTTTCCCCTATTTAATCATCTTAAAACTAAAGGCGCGAATTGCATTAGCTTTTCGGGTGTTCAAGGTAAAAGAGGATTAAATACAGAAATATCCAAAAATTTGCCCGTTGAAAAGGAGTTGTGAAAAAAGGCAAGTGTAAGGAGTAGCAGGTAAACTTGTTGGTTTGATCTGTTGGGGATCGACCGAAATATTCTGCTGGGGAGATAGATCAGATACAAAGAGAAATGCTTGACATGCGTGATGTATGCAATGTATGCACGATGCATATGCAATGAGAATTATTGGGTAGCAAAGTAATGCTTTTTTGGTGAAAGGTAGACTCCAACTCGTCGGTATCCACACTAGAGAAGTTGTAATGAAGAGCTTCTTGCTACTACTATTGCTGGGAAATTCCAATTGGCTGAGGACTTCCATCTGGCTCTGCTGGGAAAGAGAGATGCATGATCTAATCGAGCAGTTATGTGTTAGTGCGACAAATGTTTACTATAGACTACCGATCATCCACTGGGGAACTTTCAATAATCAAAGCAATGCATAAAGTGTTTCTCTTGATTTAGATTTTTTTATTCTCAAATTTTTATAGCATTATGTAATCAAGATTGGCATTTATTTTGCAAACAAGATGCGGAAAAATAAAAAAAGTAACTAAATTTCATTTATTGTGAATTTTTTGTACATATGAGGTGTGTACAAGGATGCAAATAGCCTTAAAGAGGAGATTTCAAAAATTGAAAAACAAGGTAAATGGAAATGGGAATTTTGTTTAATTTTCCACTGATTACAACATTGATTATTATTCATTATAGCACTGGGCTCCAACGCTTTGCTTTGGTTGGCAATAATTGGATTGATCTGATACTGTCTGAGGTCAAGTTGATGGTGAGATAGGCTCAAGAGATACAATCAAATGCCTTTCCCCTAAATTTTGCATGGAATTTTTATTCTTTTGTCCACCGGGATACCCCTTTTTTCCTAAGTCTCCCTTTCGGGCTTTCAACTTAGCGAGCTTGGTACATGAAAGGGAGAACCTTCTTATCAAAAGCTCTTTTGAGGCGTGTTTGGTATAGATGACCATGGTAGACGGACGTCAAATGCTTCTCTTCAATGAGATTTAGCTGATCATATTTGGATTGCACCCATTCAACTTCATCGAGATTTGCTTCCATGATGACTCTTAGAGAGGGAATTCCAACTTCAATGGGCAAAACAACCTACATTCCATATACAAGCGAATAAGGAGTTTCCTTAGTAGAAGTGTGCATTGAAGTTATATAGCCATACAAAGCAAAAGGAAGCATCTCATGCCAGTCTTTATATGTCTTGACCATATTTTTGATGTTTGTAGCGGGGTTTTCGTTACCTTTAGGTTTATTGACTAAACCAAAAGTAAACATACAATTCAAGTCGCCACCGCACTTTTATTTGTCCAAAGGAAAGGCTAAAAAGCGAACAAAAGCCAAGTAAGAAGTTTTATCAAATCAAAAACTAATAAAAATGTCAGAGATCTGGGTAAGGGGTTGGTTATGAAATGGGAAGGTTTTACGCATCCAAAATATCCTTAGTACTCTAAGGGAACCCTTTTTGCAAACATATGTTGTAGGTTGGTATTTGTGAAAATATGTGCAAAAGATTGGAGGGATGAGAAGAGAATAGATTATATTTACAAATTTTGTTGTTTGAATGGATGAACCCATTGCCTACGTACCACCACAAAGGTAGGATCAAAACCTCGTAGTTCGGGGTAAAAATCTCAAAGATTGGTGAATTGATTTGATCAAAAGCCTTAAGTTCTTTTGTTATCAAAGGGAGAAAACTCAACCTAAACCAACAATCTACCATGTGAGGAAGACTTCAACATACTAGTGAGGGGTTAACCCTATAATAAGTATGGAAGACTTATAATCCAATCACTAAGGATGAGGTGAGATTTAGATCAACCACTATGATAACTCAAACCTATGACTAATGTTTTCGAAAAGGTTTTAACAAAGGTGGCCATTGGAACCACAAAAACAACTTAAAGTGAGTTATATTTACAAGTTAGATTTATTTTACAAAATGAAATCAAAGTTGGATTAAGATTTATTCACAATGAGTATTGATGAAAAGATTTTGAAAAGTAAAAGGCATAAGGCCTAGGTTTCTAATTTGAAAGCAATGTCAAAGTTAGAAAAGATTTTTGGCTTGGGTTAGAGTGAGGAGAAGAAGAGAAGGGCTAGTCCTAAGGCATACAAAGATAAGAGGGGGAAGATAAAACCCTCGGAGTTCCTTTTCTTGAAATCATAGAGATGATTCAAGATCCTCCTTTCCTTTGGACTTAGCAAACAACTTAAGCAATCAATCAAACATTTAGATTCAAGCTCCTAGGATATCCATTTGGCTTGTCTCTCTTAACTTGGTTATTCATGACAATGGTCCTATTTACTATCTCAAGATGGAATCCCTATCACACAAGAGCAAACATCAAAAAGTTTACAACACAATCAGGGGAATGGACAAAGAAAGAGTTTAGATGAGAAGTCCTTTAAAGTCAACTTTGAAATTTAGCATTCTAAAGGCATGAGGCCTAGTTGCTCATCAACAAGTTTAGCATTCTAAAGGCATGAGGCCTAGTTGCTCTTGAACTCCTTTAAGCATAGGTATGTCCTAGTTCTAAGTCCTTTCTCCTTTTTTGCATTAGGTTCACACAAAACAAGGACAAAATAATCACAAGACAACAATATATTTATATACAATAATGAGCTCAAATGAGCAAAAGGAAAATGACATAAACATAAAATATGTGTTCAAGTGAGCAAAATGAAAAGCAATATGAATAAATGAGCAAGAAATAAAGTGCATTAAAGTAAAGGGCAGGAAATTAAATTCTCAAATTAAAGTTAGTAATTAGTATGGTTATGTTAGTTTGTCATAAGACAATGTAGCGCTATGTTAAGCAATCGTAAGTGGACTAATGTAGTAGTCACACCTATCTGAGGCCGGTCAATAAAACTATAGGCAAATAAACACAAGTTAGAGATCATGACTAGTAAGCCAAGCTCCACAAACTTGCCATGCCAAAAGAAAAGAGAAAGGCCTTGTATGGACTTTAAGTTTTTTTGCTTGACCAAGAAGCAACCTATCTTGGACACAAAACAACTCACTTGATCTTGGATCAAGTTGAGTTTGGTTTGGATCAAAGAAGGTTAAACCTCTCATTTGTCAAGACCAACCATAAGACATTAACTCATTGGCCAAATTAAAAAAGAAAAGGATGAAGATGAAGTGAATGGAAAGAGAAATAAAGCATCAAACTCAATTGATCAAATGTGAACCAAGTCATCATCAACCAATGCTAAACAGAAGAGAAATGAAGATTACAAGTCAACAAGTCAAACATATTTTTTTGGTAATTTTTGAATTAAAAATAAAATAAACAAAATATGGTCAAACCTCAAATTTAATTCAAATCAACTTCAACAAGTCCAATTAAATTCTCATAGGTCTAACATGGTCAAACAAACTTTGACAAATTTTCTCAATAATTTTTGAAATCAGAAACTATTTAAAAACAATTAAAAACAATGAAAAATAACACAATATGAATTAAAATCTCAAATAAATCTCAAATCTAATAAGAAATTGATGAGACTATTTTTCATTGACTTATCATGATCCATAGGTGTTAGGAGAATATATTTGGATTTTTCAAATATCAAAAAGTATTTTAAAATGAATTAAAACTATTAAAAACCAAATAATTCACAAAAAATATTAAATGAAGTCACAAAAATAATTAAAAATCAAAATATGAAACTAGATTTTTCAAGAAAACTTTTGGAATTGGTCTCATATTTTTGTGACTTCAAATAAAATATTTATGAATTTTTTAAAATAAAAGGAATTAGTTGAAATTAAAAGAAAATAAGGAAAATAGAAAAATCCAGCGCCATCAAATCGTCTCATTAATTTACGTGGCAATGATCATATGGCTCTAAGGCGCGGATACACGATGCTCTCAAGTCAAGCGCGCAACACATTGTATTAAAACAAGTCAACATATGCAACGACCAAGATTAAAACCTTTCAGCATGATCCAAAGGCTGGGAGGCTACCACGTGGGGATGGTGGTGGAAACCACCATCTTCTCCGACGATCCAATAAGATCCGGCCACTGCACGCAGGAAATTAAATGGCAATGAAAATGAAAAATGAAGGCATCAAAATGAAGCTAAGGTGATGTACATCAGCCCTGTAACCATGGATCATCCTCACAGTTCCTATTTAGAGAGAAACATGAGCTTGAAGATCATGGTGCATGAATTGAAATGGCACGATTTGCAAAATTAAGACCACCACTAGCCTGCCTCGAGCATGAGGACTTCAGAAAACCACACAAACCAAAGAGATTCATGTTATATTGCAAGATCTAGATCAAGAAAATTTGATGTTCTACCTCTGAAATGAAGCTTCAAACAACACGAATTCTCCAAGCTCTTGATCTACTTTTGCCCTGGAAATGTGGTGGTGATGCTAGGTTAAGGAATTGAGCTTTGAAGATCAACTAATGATGTTAAAATTCAAGCTTGAAAGAGAAATAGAAAACTGAAAATTCCTTTAGTGAGGGTTTGGATTTCAATTCAGCAGCAATTCAGATCTCCACTTGGTTGCCATTTGAATGAGAATGCACACTTATTTATAGCTGAAATGTGATGAGAAGCATGGTTCCCTCGTGTGCATGGGATTTGAATTCCTCTTGCATGGGCCTGTACAGGCGCATGTAAGGCCCAATGATGGGTGCAAATCCTTGTTGATACCATCTGAAAGTGAACTGGACGTGTAATTGGAGTGGCATTAGCTTGCATGTGAAGTTTTAATGTGAAATGCAAAAATGAACCTAAATAGAAAGCTCTTCGAAACTCCCACATGGAAATTCCAAAAAATTAATGTGAGTAATGGTTGGAAAGCTCTTGAAATAAGGAAAAAATAATGTTGGGCAAAAATTCATTTGGAGTTTGGAACCTAATGAAAACTGGCTGTGAAATTTTGGGCACAAAACATGTTTAAGTTCCTCTTTGAAAATTTCACCAAAAGTAAGCATCTTCAAGCCCTTATGTTTCAATGATGAAAGCCTCAAATGGAAAAACCTCCAACCTCAAAGTTTTAGATCTTTTCAAGATGATCAATTTAGACTTAAATTTTGCATAATTTAGATTTTTCATGAGAACGTTATAGGCACTTGAAGTTGGGCATTTTTCAAATTCAATGACTTAGGTCCAAAGTGACCTATAATGTTTTGCATTATCACATGTATTTCCTTTGGGATTTTGAAATTTTGTCCAACATAACATTTGAAGTAGACATATTAATATTTCCAATTCATTTGGTCTCACCTCAAAATCATAAAAATTAAGGAAGTTAGGTCCTTGGGAAGTTGACCCAAAATTAGGATTTC
Organism: Lathyrus oleraceus; assembly: GCF_024323335.1. NCBI lineage: Eukaryota > Viridiplantae > Streptophyta > Magnoliopsida > Fabales > Fabaceae > Lathyrus > Lathyrus oleraceus. The sequence continues at coordinate 412,922,727 of NC_066582.1, read as the reverse complement.
AGTCAAAATGACCTATAATGTTTTGAACTGAATGATGACCTTCCAAGTTTCAAATGGATTTTTGATGAACATGAAAGTTGTTCATATAGTTCTTACAAATATGTTTTCTCTTGAGGTCATCATCATTTGACAAAAACATCAAAAGTTGTATCTCAGTAATCTTCAGTTTAGTTAGATGACTTGACTGGTCAACTTCTCAAGGCCAAACTTCAAATCTTGATGAATGAAGGATTGAGGGGTGTAAAATAGGCTCATATATGCATAAAATTATGAATGAAAGAACTTACCTTGATTTAATTTGATCATAGGTTGAGGTTGCTTCATGAGCAAGGCATAGTCAAAACATAGTTGAATTAGGGTTTCCTTGGGAAACAATCCTCAAGCCCTTTGGGTTATCTTGATCAAATTGACAAATTGAGATACTTGGGAGGCATATATGATGATTAGGAGCTTTTTGAACCATTGTCATGCTTGTTCTCATCTTCATCTAGTCACTTCATTGAGCTTAGGAGCCTCCTAGGAGCATGGGAGCACATGATTACTTGAGCTTCAAAACAAAAAGAGTTAGTGACATATTTTTGTGCTTTTGGTTAGTAATCAAAATAAGAAAAGCAATAATATACAATACAAGCCTGCTTGGTGGTCTCACACCACTCACACAAGTCCCAACCCTAAGGTTAAGCAGCTAAGCAAGCTATGATCCTTTAGGCAATGTATTGAGCAATGACATGATGCCGTGAGGGATCTTAGGGTCAAATTAGGGTCTTACAATGTTCTTGTTGGCTACTTCGATGACGCCATTCATCTTGGGCTGATATGGTGAAAAGTTGTGATGGTCAATCTTGAATTCTTTGCACAACTCACTCATCATTTTGTTGTTGAGATTACTGGAATTTTCAGTAATAATCTTGCTAGGAACACCGTAGCGACATTTTTTTTTGTTATGAATCGTGTAACCACTGGTCTTATAACATTAACATAGGAAGAAACTTCAACCCACTTTATTAAGTAGTCAATGGAAACCAGAATGAAACGATGACCGTTAGAAGCTTTCGGTTAGATCATACCAATCATGTCAATACCCCACATGGAGAAGGTCCAAGGAGAAATCAAAACATTCAATGGAGTTGGAGGAACATGGATCTTGTCACCGAATATCTAACATTTGTGACATCTCTTGACAAAGTTGTAACAATCGACCTCCATGGTTGTCCAATAATAACCATCCCGAAGGATCTTTTTGGCCATGGCAGACCCTTTAGCATGTACACCTTTACAACCATCATGGGTGAACCTTATGGCCGTGCTTTCTTCGTGTCTATCCACACAAATGAGCAACACGGAATCATAATTTCTCTTGTACAACACATCCCCATTTAGGAAGAACTTAGCAGAAAATCTTCTCAGAGCCTTCTTATTAGTGATGGATGCTTTCTCGAGATACTCTTATTTTTTCAGATATCTTTTGATGTTATAAAACCAAGGCTTATCGTCAGATTCATCCTCAATTGCTAGACAGTGCGCTGGTTCACCCAAGTGGTCAATATGGATGATAGGTGCTTCACTCCTCCACTTGACTTTAAACATGGATGCCAGAGTAGCTCGAGCATTAGCTAACTAATTCTCTTCCCTTGGGATATAATGAAAAGTGATTTCATCAAAATAAGGAATCAGTTTCACCACGTGTTATCTGTATGGAATTAGCTTCTTATCCCAAGTTTCCTAGTCTCCTCGAACTTGACTGATCACTAAAGCAGAGTCACATACACCTCAAGAATCTTGATTCTCAAATTGATAACTATTTCGATTCCGTAGATACCTGCCTCATATTCTGCCATATTGTTGGGTAGTCAAAGCATAATCTAGCGGTGAACGGGAAGTGAAAACCAGTCGGAGATGTGATAATTGCTCATATCCCATGACCTTTTGCTTTAGAGACACCGTCGAACGGGTTTTTCAAAAATGTACTTTATTGGATCCATTTTGGATATCAAAAAAGTTGTATGGAAAATCACATATTGTCTTAGGTGTCGAGCTGCCCAAGCTAAAGCACAACAATTTTTCTCCAATAGTGAGTATCTGGTCTCACACTCGGTGAACTTCTTGCTCAAGTAATAGATTGCATGCTCTTTTCGGCCTGTGTCATCATATTGACCCAATACACAACCCATTGATTCATCTAATACAGTAAGATACTAATTAGTGGCCTACCAGGAACATATGATTTCAATATTGGTGGTTCTTGTAAGTAGTTTCTTTTATTTTACACACGATCACTTGATTATTTCTTAGCAATTTGAAAATCGGTTCACATGTAGTCGTCAAATGAAAGTTGAACCTTGAAATGTAGTTAAGTCATCCAAGGAAAGCCCATACTTCTTTTTATATTTTGGGAACTGGCATGTCTTGAATCGCTCTGACCTTATTGAGATCAACCTCAAGACCTTTCTGACTCACAATGAACCCCAACAAATTGTTGGATCGGACCCCAAAGGTTTGCTTTGCAGGATTCAACCTTAGCTTGAATTTCCAGAGTCTGGAAAATATTTTCTCAAATGGTGCAGGTGGTCGTCTTCAATCTTGGATTTGGAAATCATATCGTTTACATGAACTTCAATCTCTTTATGAATCATATCATGAAAGAGAGTCATCATAGCACGATGATGTGTTACCTCTACATTCTTCAAACTGAATGGCATGACTTTGTAGAAGTAGGTTCCCCAAAGGTGTAATGAAAGTTATCTTCTCCATATCATCTAGATCCATCTTTCTTTGGTTGTACCATGAAAACCCGTCCATGAAGGAAAAGACTGAGTGTTGAGAAGTTTTGTCTACCAGAACATCAATATGAGGCAAAGGAAAGTCATCCTTCGAAATTGCTTTGTTAAGATCTCGGTACTCGACACTCATTCTAACCTTCCCATCTTTCTTCGGAATCATGACGATTTTAGCAACCAACTGAGGATATTCAACAATGGCTAAGAAGCCAGTATCAAACTGCTTTTTAACATCTTCTTTAATCTTCAGTGCTATGTCGGGTTTGGTTCTGCAAAGCTTTTATTTAACCGAAGGACATTCAGGCTTGAGCGGTAAGCGATGTTCAACAATATTGGTATCCAACCCAGACATATCTTGATAAGACCAAGCAAAAAGACATCAATATATTCATGAAATAGCTTGACCAACTCACTGTGTACATGCTCTGTAAGAGACACCCCTATCTTAACTTCTCTTATGACTTCATCGAAACCCATATTGATCACTTCTATCGGCTCATTGTGTGGCTGAATCTCTTTCTCTTAGTACTCAAGAAGCCTTGTAAGTTCAGTCACTACTTCACAATCTTCCTCACCATCATTTTCGACTTGGTTGATCAAAAACCCAGATTTACAACGAAGTTTAGCCAAGTTGTTTTTAGTGGAATTATTTTCTTTGCATGTGTATGAGCTTATTTTGGAACGAGCTTTTGAAAAAATGTAACAAAGAAAAAGAAACTTTTTCCATTCCATTTTAGTGAAAAAAGGTAAAAATAACAGAAAGAAAAAGGGATCTTGATTTTGAATGTAAAAAACCTACCTTTCATTGATTTCACAATGTGTTTAAAAATAATGTAAACCCTTAGAAGTTATCCACATACTAGGTGCAAAGGCAAGGGATGAGAAAAACAAAATGCATTACATCTTTTTTGAAAATACCACATGGACTATATTAGTTGTCTAATTGTCTAGCTTGAATCTAGGAGGAAACTTGCGGACGAAACTGGAGATTCCTGGCTTGCTGGAGTTTGCACCATCCACCACTACCACGGAAAGATCATACTGGTAGCCTGCGCTGCTGAACCAAATTGGATTGAACTTCTTACGCCCCCTTGCATCTAGATGACGGGAGGTAGGATGGTGACTAAGACCAAAGTGGTCGTGTTTTTCCATCTACTTTCATAATTTGACCCCAATCGGAGAGATGACCCTTCTCAAGAGTCTTCTTAGTACTCCTTGGCGAGGATAACACTATAGTTATTGACTGGCTTTGATTAACGGAAGTAGAGCTGACATCCTCGAAATCCAAATTGTGGAAAGTGACCTCAGTTATCCCTTCCTCTGTATCAACGTATCGAAAGGATGTCAACTCACTTATCACAAAGTCCTCATCACCACAGATAATTACGAGCTTGTCTCCAAACATGAACTTCAACTTTTGATGTAAAGTGGACGTTACTGCACCGACAACATGAATCCAAGGCCTCCCTAATAGAAAGATGTAAGCAGGATGAATGTCCATAACTTGAAAAGTGATAATGAATTGGTGAGGACCCATACAGATTGGAAAATTCACCTCTCGAATGACTTCCCTCCTTGACCCGTCAAAAGCTTGTCGAATAAGTGCACTAGCCCGCATCTCTGGTCCTTCAAACTGCAGTTGACTCAATGCGCTCTTCGTCAACATATTGAGTGAAGAACCTGTATCAACCAGGACCCTAGAGACCAAGGTATCTGCACAAGCAATTGAGATGTGAAAATCCTTGTTGTGGTTGTGCCCATCGGCTGTCAATTATGCTTCATTAAAACCCAAGTACCGACTTGCAGTGATGTTAGCCACTACATCATCAAATTGATCAACTGTAATGTCTTGCATCACATGGGAAACATTAAGAACTTTCAATAGAGCCTTGCGATGAGCCTCCGAACTGAGTAGCAATGATAATAATGAAATCTTGGAACGAGTTTGACCTAGCTAGTCAACAATCTTGAACTCATTCTTCTCAATCAGCTTAAGAAACTCTTGTCCCTCTTCTACAGTAATAAGCTTTTCAATTTGCTCTTGTTCTTTGACTACTTCTTTACCCTTAGTAGTGGCTACTTCAGCTGTGCTACTGAATGAACTAGGTCTCTTGACTGGAACAGTGGGAACAAATCCAGATGTCCCTGCCTGGGGAGGAGGAGTAGGAATCACCATTGGTGCTTGAATAACTTTAGGAGTATACTTTGGTGCAAACACACTGTAAGACCCCAATTTTGTCCCTAAGATCCCTCATGGCATCATATCATAACATTGCATTGCCTCAAGGATCATTGGACACTTTGCTTCCTTCCCTGTGGGTGGGTCATCTTTTTGAGAGTGGTTCTTGATCACCAAGCATGTTTGCATTTGTATATCATTGTTTTCCTTTTTATCACTAACCAAAAAGTACAAAAATATGTCATCTAACCTTTGTCTTGCAGATGAAGCATTAACAGGTCAAGGCAATAAAAAACATTCATTTTTCAGATCTAGATTCAAAAATCATCCAAATTTTTCTCTCAAAAATATTTTGCAATTCTTCACACAAGAGCCATTTCTACTGATTGATTCATGATCCTGAAGCATTTTTGAGTAGAATTGGACGTGAATTCGAAGCAATTGGTGCCATATTGAACCATACACGAAGATTGAAGCATCAATGGAGATTTCAAAATTAACTGGATTCGTGCTTGTTTGAGCTTCATTTTTTCCATCAATCCTCTCCATAAGCATTGCAGAAGAGTTTGGAACCATTACCAGCCTTGGATAGCACGATTTCAGCTTGCTGCACTTCAAGAGGTCATAATTCGCATCTCTTAATTTTGAAATCCATTGCTATATTATTGTAGATCTTGTTGTCCTGATGAATCTGGTGAAAGAATCGTGTGATTTGGTGCTGTTTTGAGCTAGTTATGGATGATTGAATATTTGACATGTTGAAATGATTTCGATCGATCCTCTCTATTCATGATGTTTTATGCTTAGATTTTGCTTGATCCGTATTCTATGTTGCATGAGGATTAATTTGGTATGCTATTTGTTGATTTCTGGAGAAATTTTCTGGAAACGCATGAAGCTTCATGTACTGTTCATCTTCTTCGTGAGGAAGAAGATGAAGATCATCATATTTCCAGATTTGCTACGAACTGGCCACGATTTTGCTACGAAATTCCAATTAGCTACGAACTCAGCGCGCGCTAGGGTTTTACAGGGAAACGCAGTCGTTTTGGAAGCGCGCGCTTCTTTTTGAATTCGCACTGACTTCGATTCCTAGCGAGAACATTATTTCAAATGTTTCATCATTTTTTCCTTTTCCCTCCTATTTTCAAATGCTATTTCCATTTTGACTTCAAATTTTTTTCCTCAACTTCAAAAAATCACAACAAATAGAAAAATGCACCAATTTGATCCCAATTTTTTGCTACATGCTCCTCATTCTGTCTAGTTTTTTATGAGTATAAATGTGCAAATTGTGCACAGCTGGAAAAATAATTTGTTCTAGGTTGATTGATCACATGTACATTTATGACATTGCTTGATTCAAACTATCATGAAATGCTTGTTTCTTATCCAATGAACCTGAAATTTTGCATGCTAATTCTAGACACATTGCTTGACATTTTGGTTTTGGTTTGGTATTTTTCCTATGCTCCATTGTTGTTTTATGCTTGTGCTAACTTGGTGTGACAATTTGTGTCACACCTTTGAATGTCCAACTTGTATCATTCAATTTCCATGCCAAATGATCTTTGATTCCCCTAATTTTTTGTATATTGATCATGTTAGATGTCTTGAATGAGCATGAATTTTTCCAGATTTATTTGAATCATTTCTGTTTTGATTTGAATTTTTCATTCATGATGATTACATATGAGCTTTGAAATTGCCTTTGACTTCACTTGATCATGAAATGCTTTTGGTGATTGATTTTGATGTGAGCACTTTTAGGACTTGTCAATATGTGTTTGAAGTTGCTTTATGTTAAATTTCAGCCCCTGTTTCAAATTTTTTCTCCATCTTTGACCCTAGGCTTTGACCTAGTGGTTTGTTACTTACTTGTGAGCTTTGATTTCAGGTTTAAGCATCCAAGTGCCCTAATTGATGATGCTTCATCATGTGAATATTGATGTTTGCTTTTGATTACTAACACTTGTGTGTTTTGTAGGTTGATGCTAACTCATTTGAGTTTGCCTTATGGCTTACACATTTTGTACATTGAGATCATCTGTTGCTTATTGACTGTTGTCTGTTTGTCTAAGTATTGTACTGATTTGTTTAGCTGTTTCCACAGGTACCTAAGTTGCTTTAAGTTCATTTGAACTTTGCTTTTGCTTGGTTGCTTAACCACTTAGGTATGATCCCTAATCTTCATGTAGTCTGGAAGACCTACTGTTATTGGTAGGCACCTGTCTGAAGCCCTCCTTAAGAGGCAATGCTTGTGATTGTTTAATTTTGTGCCAAGCAGGTAAAGCCCTCTTATGAGGCAATTGGCAGATAAAAGAGATGTGTAGCCCATCTCCTGCTACTCAGTGTGTCATTCACCTTGCTCACACCATGTGTTGATGCATTGTGAATAAGAACCCAAGATCTTATAGAGTCAATCATTTGTGGAGAAGAGTTCCTACTTTCTGAACTCCCACACTTTCCATTGATCAAAGCTCTCCCTGACCAGGGATAAGAGCTATGAGGCACACCCCTCATCTCCATTTCATCTGCTTCACCCTAACTCTCAATGTTAGGGTTAAGAGCTCAAATACCCCATTCCAGTTGGCTGTAAAGCCTAACCTTGCTTGAGCCTAATTGATTGTATATAGTGTGTGCTAATTGACTTGTGTGTTTGCTTACTTGATTCATCTGTGCATTTATCATCATTACTTGTATATCATTTCATAAACATTGTTCATCACTTTGTAACATTTTGTTTTGTCCATGGAGGAGGCAAGCATAAGTCCATTGCTTGGCAGTTGTTTCCCATGATATGGTAGGAAATTAGTATAAGTCCATTGATTGGCATCTGGTATCCATGTTTCATTTTGCTTTGGGAGATTGGTGTAAGTCCATTGATTGGCATCTGGTATCCATGTTTTCTCTTTGCTTTGGGAGATTGGTGTAAGTCCATTAATTGGCATCCGGTATCCATTTTTGTTTTGTGAGATTGGAATAAGTCCATTGATTGGCATCCGGTATCCATTTACTTTGTTCATCTATTATTGCATTGTTGCCTTATTCCAAAGGAATCACTTGGATCATCTACATATGATCTCAAGAGGTGAACATCTAAGAAATTTTTACTTCCTCACCCTCCCACCTTTTGTTTCTTTAAACCTCCATTTGCATGTTAACCCAAAACCTGAAAACTATTCTGCAAACATTTTCATTTGTTCTTGTCAAATTAGAAACCTAGGCCTTAAGCCTCTGATTTTTCAAACTTCATTTTCATAATACTTCTTTTGAATTGAATTCTAATCATACTTTGACCATCTTTTGTGAATAAATTCTAATTGATTAATTCCACTCATTCAATTGTTTTGTGGCTCAAGTCCACTTTCTTGATAAGTTTTCATACATTAGCCATATGTTTGATTTATCCTAGTTGGTTGATGTTAATCTCACCTTTTGTCCTTAGTGATTGAATTGTAAGACTTCCTTGCTTATTATAGGGTTAACCCCTCACTAGCAAGTTGAAGCTTTTCTCATATGGTGGACTTGTGGTTGAATAGGTTGAGTTTTCTCCCGTGGATAACGAAAGACCTTAGGGCTTTTGTTCTAAAATCAATTCACTTACTTTTGGAAATCTTTTAGCTGAACTACGGCGTTTTGATCCTTACCTTCCATGGAAAGGTACGTAGGCAACGGGTTCATCCGTTCAAACACAAAAACAATAAAACTTGTATATTCTTTTTCTCATCTCTTCAATCCATGTTTGCACAATAAATATTTCATAAACAAATAACATTTCATACAACAAGTTGTGAAAAGGGCTCCCTAGGAGTACCTAGGACGTTTTGGGTGCCTAACACCTTCCCATTGCGTAATTAACCCCTTACCCAGATCTCTGACCTTTTCATTAGTTTTCTATGTGTAAAACTTCTTAGGCTTTTGTTCGCTTTTTAGCCATTCCTTTGGATAAATAAAAGTGCGGTGGCGACTCGATTCTTTGTATGCTTTGCTTTTGATTTAATCAATGAATCATAAAGAGACGAATACACCGCTACAGAAAAGTGGCGACTCTGCTGGGGAGTATCCTTGGTGGTTTTGCCTACTTTTCACCCTTGTTGTATGATATTGTTTATCTGTTATATGACATATTTTTGTACAATTTGGGATTACTGTATTGATTGTAATGATTGAATTGCTTGATATACAATTGCTTGTTTGCTTGGTGATCTCTGTGAGATGAGTTCTATACCCGAACTCGAGTGCACCTTAGGATAGGAGAATGGCATAGTCTCGTCGACTTGTGTGGAGTATTCCTTAGCAAGTTGACTTGCAAGTCCATTCACTGGGTAGAGGTCATGTTGGATTAATAATGTCACACAAGTTATTTGTGGTTAGGCATTATTCTTTTAACATGTGCCTTAGAAGCCAAGGACCTTAGTTTACCAAGCCCATCTTGGCCTATTTTTAGGACGTAGTGCGGAAGTCGTTCAGATGTAAGATCTGATGCGATTGTTACGCGATACTACACTCATAAGAGTCTCTCTTGAGAATATTTTTGGAATATGAGTATTCGTTCCTCCAATAATATTAGAAAGATGGGATGATGACTATGGGAACCTTTTGTAGAACATGTTCGGCAGGTTTAAACCCTAGTACACTCCCTTTGGGTGGTTCTTAACCGAGACTCCATGCTCGTGACTCTCAACAAACCCATGATTCGTGGTTGAGTCGTTCAGACATCCTTAATATCAATGGAACTTGGGTGTCGATAAGGTGAAAACCATATTCCACCAAAATGGATGATTGATATTAAGGATGATTGAGCCGGTTCATATATCGTTAATATCAATGGAACTTGGGTGTCGATAAGGTGAAAACCATAATCCACCAAAATGGATGATTGATATTAAGGATACTATGAGCTTTCCCATGACCTTTGTCTGGTGTGATTTGCTTGATCCTTGAGTGTGATTGTTGCATTCATGTCATCAAAAAAACTAGAAAATTTTCAAGGAACTTAAAGGGTTTATTTGCAAAATTTTCAGACATGGAAAGACCAAAAAGGCATACAAAGAAGTACAGCTTTAGACAGCCCGATGTGAAAGAGTTAAGGAATCTGACATCTTATGTATTAGATCCCTTGGGTTTCAAAGCTCGTTATGGGAAGCTTCTGCCTCTGCTAACTACTCAGGTTGACGAAGGGTTGATGAGTACTTTGGCGCAGTTCTATGATCCTCTGTATCACTGCTTCTCTTTTCCAGACTTTCAGTTGTCGCCTACGCTTGAGGAGTATGCTCATCTTGTGGGTATTCCTATTCTGGATCAGGTGCCGTTCAGTGGCTTGGAGAGTATTCCGACTTCTCGAGAGATCGCAGACTTGTTGCACATAGATGAATCCCTGATTGAAGCGCATATGACCACCAAAGGTGGAATTCAGGGTCTTCCTTCTGATTTCCTCGTCGCTCAAGCTACCGTTTATGGGAAGGCCATGAGTGAGAATGCCTTTGAGGCCATATTCGTGCTGCTCATCTATGGTTTGGTATTGTTCCCCAACATCGACAAATTCGTGGATGTGAACGCCATTAGGATATTTTCTGTTCTTAATCCCGTTCCTACTCTGTTGGGTGATACCTATTTCTCTTTGCATCTGAGGAATGCAAAAGGTGGAGGAGCTATTGTGTGTTGTTTGCCTCTATTGTATAAGTGGTTTATTTCTCACTTACCGCAGACAGTCGCTTTCAAGGAGAACAATGGATGTCTACGGTGGTCTACGAGACTTATGTCTCTCACTAATGACGATATCTCTTGGTATGATCGCGTGTATGATACAGTTCAGATCATTGATTATTGTGGTGAATTCCCTAATGTGCCTCTTCTTGGTACATGTGAGGGAATCGGCTACAACCCTATCTTAGCACGTCGTCAGCTTGGGTTCCCCCTAAAGGATAGACCTCATAACATTCTGTTAGAAGGTATGTTCTTTCAGGAGGGTAAAGATCCCCAAGGCCTGAAAGCCAGGATGGTACGCGCTTGGCGCAAGATTCACAAGAAGGGTAGAAATGAGTTGGGTCCGAAGAACTGCATTGCTTTGGAGCCGTATACGACTTGGGTCAGACAGAGAGCGTCTGAGTATCTTATGCCATACGATTATCCGAGACCTACACCTTTGGTTGTGGCTGGGCCTTCAACCCTCCCTAACCAAGGCGTAGAGGAGTTGAGAGACGAAGACCTTTCACATGCCTGGATCCGTGAAAGAGAAGAGTTGCTTCAACAGCTTAAGGAGAAGGACGCTCTGATCGAATTCCTCGAGCATCAGGTGATAGACGATCCGAATGATACCTGGACTTCTCTGCTTCTTCAGTCTTCCAAATTCTGGAAGAGGAAGTATGATCGACTCGCTAAGGAGAAAGCGGATATGGAAGCAGCATATGAGAGAGAGATCAAGAGGCTTTGTGCATCTCATCTTCCAGCATCTCGAGCTTCTAGGGATCCATAGGATGTTCATTTTCCTTTTCCCTTGTAATGATCAACAATGTTGTACTTCTTTGTCTCGAATATATTTGATGAGATATTTTTCCATATGCGATTAAATGCTTTAAATTTCGAAAATTTTTGCAAATGGAACCCTAAAAGTTCCTTGAAATAAAAACAAAGCATATGCACGAGCATTGCATACATCATCTCGCATAAGCAGTGTTGTTCTGGTCTTCTTGTCTGTGGCCTAACTCTGTGATCTTCATTTATTTTGAAGACAAGCTGACTCATCGGTACTACACCCGAGCTAATTCTGCAAGAGTGATGGATCAACTTGAACAAGAGAACCGAGAGCTGAAAGAAGAATTTTCCAGACTAAGTGCTTTTGATGGATTTATTCCTGGTTAGCCACTTGTCTTCTTTCTCATACATTGATGTTGAGGATGAAGTTGGAACGCCTTTCCAAGCTTTGTCTATTGCTGAGCCGATTGAGAAGAAGTCTCCTTCATTTGCTTCCTATCGTGATGCGAAACTGGCCATTGAATGTGGTGCAGTTGCTGGTTTAGGGAAGATGATTGAGCTTGAAGACAGCAAGTCTCGGGCTGGCATTGGCTATTCTTCTGGGGCATTCAACGAGAAAGGGATGTTCAAGAGTGGAGGTTTCATCCATGCTGATCAAGCTGAGGAAACTGCTGCTATTCTGGAAGAGGATGCAGAGGATTTGAGCAACTTTGTCATCCCTGGTGGTGTCTGCCACAATTGGGTCGCTGTGGATGTTCCTACAGTTATTCATAAGTCAGAGTAATATGTTCACTTTGTTTAAAAACCCTTCTCCCATGCCAAAAGGAGAAGTGAGGACATTCTTGGCATCATATATGCAATGATATTTTCATTCAATTAATGCATTGTTAAACATTTGTTTTTCCATTTGTTTTCACTTTTTGCTTTTGCATGAAATCAGTGATCACAAAAAACCCTAAAAACAAGAATAAAAGCAACCTTTTTCATCTGCATAATGATTTGTTTGTTTAAATTCTAAAGCTTTTTATTATCCAAAATCATTATGCAGGTTGATTCTAAAACCCATTGAACATAATGATCCAACGCCATCTCCCAATTTTGAATTCCCTGTATTTGAAGCAGAGGAAGATGATGTTGAGGGGATTCCTGATGAGATTTCCCGTCTTCTTGAGCACAAGAAGAAGATCATTCAGCCGCATCTCGAGAGTCTGGAAACAGTCAACTTGGGGTCTGAAGATTGTGTTCGTTTGGTGAAGATTTGGGCACTTCTTGAAGAGTCTGTCAAGAAGGGGTTGATCAGTTTGCTACGAGAATATTCTGATATCTTCGCTTGGTCGTATGAAGATATGCCAGGTCTAGATACAGATATTGTGCAACATTTCCTGCCTTTGAAGCCTGAGTGCGTGCCTGTGAAGCAGAAGCTCAGAAGAACTCATCCAGATATGGCAGTGAAGATCAAAGAAGAAGTTCATAAGCAAATTGATGCGGGGTTTCTGGTGACTTCTACATATCCTCAATGGGTGGCCAACATTGTGCCTGTGCCTAAGAAAGACGGAAAAGTCCGTATGTGTGTTGATTACAGAGATTTGAATAAAGCTAGTCCGAAAGATGATTTTCCTCTACCACACATTGACATGTTGGTAGACAATACAGCTAAATTCAAAGTCTTCTCGTTTATGGACGGATTTTCCGGATATAACCAAATCAAGATGGCACCCGAGGATATGGAGAAGACAACATTCATCACACCTTGGGGAACATTCTGTTATCGAGTGATGCCCTTCGGTTTGAAGAACGCCGGAGCCACGTATCAACGAGTTATGACTACCTTGTTTCATGATATGATGCACAAGGAGATAGAGGTCTATGTCGATGACATGATTGCTAAGTCTAGAACGGAAGTTGAACATGTTGAACATTTGTTGAAGCTTTTTCAGCGTTTGAGGAAGTACAAGCTTCGTCTGAATCCGAACAAATGTACATTTGGAGTCCGTTATGGCAAGTTGTTGGGTTTTATTGTCAGCAAGAGAGGTATTGAAGTTGATCCTGCAAAGGTCAAAGCAATACAAGAGATGCCTGCACCCAAAACTGAGAAGCAAGTCCGAGGTTTTCTTGGCCGCTTGAATTATATTTCCAAATTCATATTCCACATGACTGCCACATGTGCGCCGATATTCAAGCTCCTCCGAAAAGATCAATCTCATGATTGGACCGAGGATTGACAGAAAGCTTTCGACAATATCAAAGAGTATCTGTCTGAACCTCCGATCTTGTCTCCGCCTGTAGAAGGAAGACCTCTGATCATGTATCTGACTGTTCTTGAAGACTCGATGGGTTGTGTACTCGGTCAGCAAGACGAATCGGGAAAGAAAGAATTTACTATCTACTATCTCAGTAAGAAGTTTACTGATTGTGAGTCTCGATACTCTATGCTTGAGAAGACGTGATGTGCTTTGGCTTGGGTTGCTAAGCGTCTACGCCAGTACATGATAAATCATACAACTTGGTTGATATCCCGAATGGATTCAATTAAGTATATTTTCGAGAAGCCTGCTTTAACCGGGAGGATTGCCCGTTGGCAGATGTTGTTGTCTGAGTATGATATCGAGTATCGAGCTCAGAAAGCTATTAAAGGTAGTGTCTTGGCTGACCATTTGGCACATCAGCCGATTGAAGATCATCAGTCTGTTCAGTACGACTTCCCTGACGAGGAAATTCTGTATTTGAAAATGAAAGATTGTGATGAGCCTACACTTGATGAAGGTCCGGAACCTGGTTCCAGATGGACGATGGTGCTTGATGGCGCTGTGAATCAGTACGGAAATGCACGAATAATATGGCTGAGTACGAAGCCTGCATTATGGGATTAGAAGAATGCATCGATCTGAGAATCAAGCATCTTGATGTGTATGGTGATTCGGCCTTGGTTGTCAATCAGATCAAGGGTGAATGGGAGACGAATCAACCTGGTCTCATTCCGTATAGAGATTATGCGAGGAGGATTTCAACGTTCTTTACAGAAGTTGACTTTCATCATATTCCTCGAGAAGATAATCGGATGGCAGATGCGCTTGCTATGCTTGCTTCGATGATTGTAGTCAAGTATTGGAATGAAGTTCCCAATATTACCGTGATGCGCTTGGATAGACCAGCTCACGTGTTTGCAGTTGAAGAAGTACAAGATGACAAGCCTTGGTATTTTGATATCGAGAATTTCCTCCAGAACCAGGTCTACCCGCCTGGGGCATCTGTGAAAGATATGAAAACTTTAAGAAGGTTGTCAGGCAGTTTCTACCTCAGCGGTGAAGTGTTGTACAAGAGAAATTTTGACATGGTTTTGCTCAGATGCGTGGATAGACATGAAGCAAACCTGTTGATGACTGAGGTCCATGAGGGTTCATTTGGTACTCATTCCAATGGACATGCCATGGCTAGAAAGATGTTGAGAGCAGGCTACTATTGGCTGACAATGGAGTCTGACTGCTGCAAATATGTTAAGAAATGCCACAAGTGTCAGATTTATGCGGATAAGATTCATATTCCTCCGACACTTCTGAATGTGATTTCATCACCATGGCCTTTCTCTATGTGGGGAATTGATATGATTGGCATGATTGAACCGAAAGCGTCCAACAGACACAGGTTTATTCTCGTAGCAATTGATTACTTCACCAAATGGGTTGAAGCGGCGTCGTACGCGAATGTGACCAGGCAGGTGGTTGTGAAGTTTATCAAAAATCAACTTATTTGCCGTTATGGTGTGCCAGATAAGATCATTACTGATAATGGATCTAATCTGAATAACAAGATGATGGAAGGGTTGTGCGCTGAATTCAAGATTGCACACCATAACTCCTCTCCTTACAGACCTAAGATGAATGGGGCTGTTGAAGCTGCTAATAAGAATATCAAGAAGATTATCCAGAAGATGGTTGTCACGTACAAAGATTGGCATGATATGCTGCCATTTGCTTTGCATGGATATCGTACATCTGTCCGCACTTCGACAGGGGCAACCCCTTTTTCTCTTGTTTACGGCATGGAGGCTGTTCTCCCAGTAGAGGTGGAGATCCCATCAATGTGAGTCTTGATGGAAGCCAAGTTGACTGATGCTGAATGGATTCAGAGTCGTTACGACCAGCTGAATTTGATTGAAGAGAAGCGATTGACTGCCATGTGCCATGGTCAGTTATATCAACAGAGAATGAAGAAAGCATTTTGATAAGAAGGTCAAGCCTCGTGTGTTCCGAGAAGGCGACCTCGTGCTCAAGAAAGTCTTGTCTTTCGTGCCCGATTCCAGGGGCAAGTGGACTCCAAACTATGAAGGTTCATATGTTGTTAAGAGAGCCTTTTCAGGCGGTGCTTTGATGCTTACAACAATGGATGGGGAGGATTTCACTCGTCCTGTGAATTCAGATGCAGTCAAGAAATACTTTGCCTAAAAAAAAGGAAAAAGAAGTAAAGAAAAACAGAATAGCTCGCTAAGTTGAAAACCCGAAAGGGCGGCTTAGGAAAAAATGAGCGTCTCGGTGGAAAACCCGAAAGGGCGATCCAGGCAAAAGTCAGAGACATGAAAAAAGAATATATTTGCATCCCGCTAGACTGAGTACCTCACCCTGGGGCAATCTAGGCAAAAATTAGGGACTTGGCAAGTAACTGCATCCTGACAAGACTTTCTGTTCCACAGCTGTCTTTTCGTCAGAGATTCTCGATTCGTCGTCGACCGAAACTTCGAATACATCGGAAGTCAAATTGGTAGAGAAAGGATCATTATGTTCAATGTAGCCCTCTTCCAATATATATCACTGATTTCAAACTTGTACAGATCTATGGAGTCTCGCCATTCGCAGACTACCATTCCATCAAATCAATTTGAGCTTTTATCTAATTATTTGCACTCTTATTTGTTTCAATTCAACAAATGTTTTGCATGTTTTAACTGATAAAATGTCATTGTTTTAAACAAATAAAATTTTCAAATTGTTGTTTTAAACAAAGTGAACATTCATAATGATAAAAGGATACTTAAGAATTTCTCAGTGCTCTCCCAAGGGTGGCATGATTTCCAACAGGGTAAGACATTTGTTCATATTCCTGGCATTGGTTGTATCCTCTTTTATCCAGATTGTTGTTAGGGTTGTTCCCTAAGCAGAGCTTCTGTTGAGATTTTATTCCCTAAGCAGAGTGTTTGTTGAGAACTTCACAGTCCTCTCCAACAATATTCTCTCCCCAGCATGGGTGCTTTCCTTTTGGAAGATTCGGTAGTTGATGGGTTGACATCCCAGTACTTCGTCTGTTTCCTCAGTAAAGTTGCCAGCGGAGTTGTTGGTATGATATACTTCATCTATGTTATCTCTCCCCATCAGAGTGCTTGTCGAGGGTTTTCACCTTTTACCCCTTCAGCAGAGTAGTGATTATTCCCTCCTCAGCATTTGGTAGTTTCCTCTTGGAAGGTTCAGCATTTGGTGGTTGATCACCAGTTCTCCTTCTCATCCTCAGATATTTCCCCAGTAGATTTGTGGTACGGTGGATTGTGTCTGTGATGTTTCCCTGCAGAAGTTTCGTGATTTCCCTGCAGTATACCCAACAGAGTTGGTTTCCTCAACAGAGTTGCTTTTGTGGCAGTCTCTGCCTGTTGTAAACTTCTGTTCCCCAGTTGGGTTGGTTGGTGATCTATCATTTATAAATTTGGTTGATTTCCTGATGCTTTTGATCCCCAGTAGAGTGGCTTGTGGCAGAATCTACTTGTGTGATCTATTTTCCCTCAGTGGGTTTATCCCCAATGGAGTGGCTGACAGTATCCCTAGTAGAGTTGCTTGTGCGGCTAGATTCTACTTGTGTATTCTGTTCTCTTCAGCAATTCTTGCTTGTGCAGTGAACTCTTGTTTCCCAGTTGAGACTGAGGATCCCCCTACGGAAATCTCGGGATTTCTCCATTTCCCCAACAGATTTGTCTTTGTGGCAGTTTCTGCCTGTTGTGAACTTCTGTTCCCCAATTGGGTTGATTGATGATTCGTCACTCAGAGATTTTGTGATTTCTTTGATATCTCTGATCTTCTGTTTTTCCTGCAGATCTTTGCTTTTTAGCATTCAGATCTCCAGCAGATTGGTTTTCCAGTTGGGTTTCTTTGGATTTTCCTCTGGAAGTGTAGTACCGGGCGTTTGATTCCTGGGCCTGTTTGTGTTAGATATGTCTATTTTGTCAGCATTCATCAAACATAAATCACGCATATTCATGCATACTTTCAACATTCAGATATTCATGTTGCATTTTTTGCCATATATCTTTTGTTTGTTGTCTCCTGCTAATGGTGATATAGATCTCTCCAGTAGATCTTCCCAAGCAGATGTCGGGTGTCTAATCTCTCAATATAGAGTCAGCCCCATAAGCAGAAAGTGTCTGTCTTTTCTTCTGCAATTCCCCACTGAGATATATCCTCGTGGATGACGGTTGTTTCCGTTTCCTCCCAACACATATATTGGGATGGATCTTCCTATTGAGTTATATCCTCATTAGGACGAGTCTTGATTCAGTTTGCCTTTTTGGTTTGATCCTGAATTGGCATTTTTCAACTATCTCTTGTACTTCCCTGTGGAATAAATGAATGAATTTCCCAGTAGCCGGCAGTAATTCTTTTTATCCCCAGCGGAGTTTGGGCCTCTACCCAATAACCGGTAGTTGTAAGTCCTATGTTCCCTTTTTCTTCTTGGTGGAATTTGTGGTTATATACCTTTTATTCCTCAGTAGAGTTGTTGGTTTTCTACCATGTATTCAGTAGTTATAAGTCCTATCTCTTTTCCCCTAGCAGAGGTAACCTTTGTGGTTCATTCTGGTTGATGGTGGATTTTTGTGGTCTTCTACCCAGTATTCGGTAGTTGTAAATCCTATGTTGTTGTTGTCTCCCTAGTGGAGTCTGTGTTTGCTTGTGGATGATTGCCGTATGCTAGCAATTGTATCCCCAGCAGATCTTTCCTTGTGGATAATTGCCGGATGCTAGCAATTTTATCCTCAGCGGGTCCTTTCACCGTATGCCAGTGATTTGTTCCCTGGATCATTGATGTTTATCAATGCATCCCCAGTGAGTTTCTCTTTCATTTACCCTTTTGCCGGTAATGATTGTTGCTCCCTTTGATCGGTCATCTTTATATACCTAGTTTTGGTATCCCGATGCCTTTCTTTTCGGTTGATTTATCCTTTATTAACCCAGTAACCGGTTGTGGATAATCTTCCATGCGAATATGTTATCCATGTTCTGACGGTAATGGATAATATATCTCATGCACTCTTCGATCGAAGCCTGTTGTGTTTCCCCAGTCGAGTAAGATTCGTATTCCTTTGTGGAATCGGATATTCTTTGTTCTCCTTCTTTGAGTGTATCTCCCAGTAACTGGTGATATGTCTCCTGGATGATTGCTGGATGCTTGCAATTTATCCCCTGTGAGTTATCTTTCATTTACCCTGTTGGTGTTGGTAACGATTGTCTCTCTTTTCGGTCGGTCACCTATTGTATACCCAGTAACCGGTATCCCTGGTGTTCCTTCCATGCGAGTATACTATCTACGTTCTGACGGTAATAGATAATATATCTCATGCGAGTATACTATCCACGTTCTGATGGTAATGGATATTATATCTCATGCGCTCTTTGGGTTTTTTCCCCAGCTGAGTAAGATTCGCTTTCCCGTTGCGGAGTCGAATGTCCATCCCGTAAGTCGATTTTCTTTTTCAAGCCCTCCTTTCGGATGATGAGTGTTTTGGCATATATACCAATTCACGCTTTGGTCGGTCACCTATTATATACCCAGTAACCGGTATCCCTGGTGTTCCTTCCTTTCTGCTCCCTATTATGACCTTGGTCCCCTGTGGAGTCAGATTTTCCTGAGTAAATGTACCTTTTTCAGGTCTTTCTCAGATGTTTGGTTGATTGATATCTCTCACCCTTATACCGGTCTTAGATATTCATTCTTCCTGAGCTTGTTGTTCTTTCACCCAATAGCCGGTGTTTAGATCACATGTTTCTTTGAGTTTGCTACCCAGTAGCCGGTGTCGCATTACGCGAAAAACCGGCGGGAAAACAAAACAACAGAGCCGCCACCGTGCGTTATTTATCCCAAAAGAGGGAAAGGAAACACACGAAGTAAACCTGGAAAAGACATGGTCTCGCGACCAAAGAGAGATGGGATCGGGAGTCGGTTATGCGAAGGGAAGGTATTAGCACCCCTACGCATCTGTCGTACTCGACGGGATCCACGCACAAAAGGAAGGATAAAGGTTGCTAAAACTGCTCACAAACACAAACACACACTGGCTGAAAGAGACACAGGAAAACAAAAGAAACTAACTCGGCAGGATATCGCATCCTGGGCCTACGTAGTCTGTCAGGCATAGACATCAGAGTCGACGTAGTTCGGGACTAGGGGAAAACGTGCTCGCTAGGATGTCGCATCCTATGCATACGTATCTTCTCGGACTAAAGAAGAATCAGAGCACTCGTAGCTCGGCTAACGCACGCCAAACAAAACCACACAGGAAATCGACTTCCAATCGCTGGACTTACGTCAAACTCCACACAAACAGGCAAACATGGAAACCGAAAGCCAATCGCTGGACTTACATCAGACTCCGAACCAAACGCATGCACACTGGAAACCAAATGCCAATCGCTGGACTTACATCGGACTCTAAGCACACAACAATAGGATACGGAATGCCAATCGCTGGTCTTACATCTATCTCCTAACACACACAAGACAAAACAAAAAGGGCGCCCGGAGAGATCTGCTCATCTCCTGCCTACGTACCTCATCTGGTATGAGGATCAGGGCGACGTAGTTCCCCTACGCAGGGACAAAGGACTAGCCTAACCAGATACAAAGGGAGACACAACTAGGGAGACTATGACTCGAGCCTAGAAGTTATCATGCATATCATCCCTAAGTTAAGGTTGCTATCTAACTTGCACAGGGAGCAAGCTATCCTAAACGGCACAAGCAAAGCAATCATACAAAAGCACAAAGCAAGCACACACACTATATACAAACAGAGGGGCTCAAACAAGGCTAGGCTTTAGTCAATGGGTCATGTCAACCTCGACAAACAAGCCACTGTAACAGGGTGATGTTAGCTCTTAACCCTAACATTGAGAGTTAGGGTGAAGCAGATGAAATAGGAAGTGAGGGGTGTGCCTCACAACTCTTATCCCTGGCCTGGGAGAGCTTTAGACAGATGAAAGTGTGGGTTCAGAAAGTTGGAACCCTTCTACACTTATGACTGACTCAACATAGATCTTGGGTTAATATCCACAATGCATCAACACCAGTTGTGTGAGCAAAGGGATGACTCAACTGAATAGCAGGAGATGGATTGCACATCTCTTGTATCTGCCAATTGCCTTATCAAAGGTCTTTTCCTGCTTGGGGACAAAAATAAACAATCACAAGCATTGCCTCTTAAGGAGGACTTCAGACAGGTGCCTGACCAAATAACAGGCCAGGTCTTCCAGACTACATGGAGTTAGTGGAATTATACCTCAATGCTCAAGCTATCAAGCAAAGCAAAAGCAAGTTCACAATGAACTATAGCAACTAAGGTACCTGAAAACAATCCAACTCAGTCAGTACACAACTCAGAAAATCAAACAGACAATCCAAAAGTCAACAGACATAGTATACAAGCAAACAAGCAAGCATCATTGCACAATGCACAAGCTCAACTCAAATGAGCTAAAAGTCACCTACAAAACAAATCAACATTAGTCAAGATAAGCCACATAGTCAACTCAAGCAATGTGCATTAATCTCCTCATAGCCATATGCTTCTTGTCCTGAAAACAAAACTCAACCATAAGCACAAACCACTAGGACAAGGCCTAGGGTCAAAGTGGGAGAAATAATCCAAAACAGAACATGAAAATTGGCATGAATCAAGCTTAATCAATTAGGAACAATATCCAAGTGGTCCCATGTCAATAGCATCAACCAATTTCATTTCACAAAGCAATCATGGCAAGGCATGTAAGTTGAGAGCTCATTGAAGCAAACAGAATGAACCAATCCACATCAACTCAAACATGGTTCAAAAAACCTCAAGAAAAATCATGGCTAAACAGCACACATCACATGATCAGCACACCAAAATTCAAGGCATTTGGACAAGTATAAGCATGGAAAATAAATTCTATAAGGCAAGGCGAGGCAAAATAAGCTCAATGGAGGCACAATTTCAAACATCAACTTCACACAAGCATAAAACATACTCCACACATGATAAAAACATCCAATCAAAGCCACAATAATTTTCAAAGTGTCTAGAATCAATGTGCAAAATTTCAAGTTCATAGGATACACAACCAGCATTTCACAAATCTTTTAAATTCATGACTATCAAAAAGTCCACAATTGGTCAACCATAAAGGAAAATCTCAAACAAATCCAAAATGCATCCAAAAATTCCATAAAAATTCATAAGCCATCCTAACATCCAGAAATAGCATCATCCAAAACATCATATCAATTGGCATTGAATTGGCATGGTAAATAAAATCAATAAGTCAAGCAAGCAAAGGTGTGACACATATTGTCACACCTACATTCAACAGATCATATCTCATCAACCAGAAATGGGAAAAATGCAAACTCTATACCAAAAAATCCCTAAAGGTGTCTAGTTTAAGCATGCAAAGTTTCAAGATCATTGGATTAAAATCCATCATTTCACAATCAAAATGGCAAAGGAGGTACAAGATAACACATGTATGAACAATCCCTAAGCAAAATAAAAATCCATGCGTGCACAATTTGTGAAAAAATCATCAAAAAATAGTAGAGATCATGAGGAACATCATGCAAAAAACCTCATCTCATTTGGACAATTATTCACTGACTTATGAATTTTGAAGTGAATGAAAAAAAAATAAAAAGCATGTGAACAAGACATATGAACATGGATAGAAAATGAACAAAAAATGCTAAGCCAAATGTGGAAAGGTTCTCGCCAAGGATCGAAGTGCGTATGTATTCAAACTGAGCGCGCTTTATATGAAACACTGCGTTTCATTAAAGCTGACGTGGACCTGGCAAGCGCTCGTGACCAATGAATCAGCCACGCAGTATACAAGTGGACCAATACATGGCTAAAAACAATGAAACACATGCAGGCAAGGCTAAAACAGATCAAACACGATTCTGGAGATGGAACCCTAGGATCTTCATACGTGTTCATCAACATTCATAGGCTCAAGAACATTCATGCACAGAAATGGACAAAACCTATACCATTGGACTCCTCTTCTAATGTTCATCACTAATCAACGATCAATTTAACCTAATTTTCACTAACAAGCCTGGATCGAGCAAAAGAAATTTCACATGTCAATCTTAGATTCAACATAACTTTCTTAATTCTTGATGAAAATACACGAGATAAAGCTCAGCACACTCAGGAATTCAAGATCTACAACATGCATATCATAATTTCAACAATTACAAGATTCGAATCCTAACCTTCAAAGAGATGCAGAACTGAAATCAGTGTTTTCAAGCTTGGTAAGGCGCAAACAGAAGTTCCTCAAGGCTTAGGTAGATGAATGGATGAAGGATTGTTGCTCAATTATCCTTGATGTTGCTCAATTCCTCAACTGCCATGAATGGAAGCTTGCTTAAACAGTTCCACAATATGCACGAAAATGATGGATTCTTGCTTCAATCTTCTTCAGAAATGCTTGGGGATCATAGATTAGTCAAGAACCAAGCAATGCCTTCGAAGAAATTTGCAGAAAAATGAAGAAAAAGTTTGAGAGCAAAGTGAAAAAAAGTTTTAGATCTGAAAATTATGAGTTGTTAATCTCATTTCTGTTATGCTTAGGCTATATATATGTTGCACTAATCAAGCTCTTAATCTCACTTAGCCAAAATGCAAGTGTATTAGTGGAAATGCAAGTGTAAGTGTAAATTGGAAATTCACCCTCATGTGCATGAATCCAATGGAACAGTGCACGGTTTTTGAGCCAAATCCACTTCAAGTGTTGTTAGGAGGCAAATGCAAGTGAAAAAATGTAAAGCCAATGCCTATTTTTCAAATTAGATTTTTCCCTCCAAATTGCAAATGAAAAATGCCAAAATTTTGTGATGGAGATGCATGGTTTTTGATGTATGTTTTGGATAGCTCATGTCAAAATAGAAATGTTACAAAAAAAAACCCAACTCATTTGGCCCTTTGGTGTGAAAGTTATGCACTTGTGAAGTTCAAAATCCATTGACAATGAATGATCCATAACGTTTCAACCATACATGAGAAATTCATGTTCTTGGACTTTTTGGAAAGGTGAGAGCAAGATCTTCAACTTTCATGTTGGACAAAATTTCATTTGAAGCTTGCTTGATGATGTAATCTTGAGGAGAAGACCTTTCCATTTTTGGCAATTTCAAGTTACAGGTCACTTACTATTTTTGGAAACTTTTCATCTGACCTCAAATTCTTCATTGTTGATGTTTGAAATGTCAAATGATACTTGTATGGACATGAATGAGGCCTTTCTAACCATCTCCCACCTTCAAATCCATGATTGCATTGACTGTTGACCTTGGTTGACTTTCTAGGGTTTCAGATGAATTGCATCCTGACTGATGATCTTTGAACATCCAATCTTTGGCCAAACCACTTCAAAATGATCCTTAGGTCACATGAACTTATTGAACCAAACCTTGGGCTTTGCTTCCAGGGGAAATGCACTTGCTTGCTTGCACAACTGGATCTCCTGACCAGTCTTGACTGATGACTTGCACTTGGGCAATGGACAATGCAATGCTATGCAGTGGACAATGTAATGCTAATGACCTAAACATGAAAATGTATATACAAAATGGGAGGTGCAAATTTGAGGTGCTATAGCTGCCCCTATTCAATCAACTGGGAACCCGAATGGATGAGAGCAACGACTGTCAGACTTTCAGGGTAAACAGGGATTGAATACCAAGAACCGTAGAAATTTGCACAAGTGCGGGGATCCAACAGTAACTTCAACTAGGATCTTATGTTTATTACTGGGGATTTATGATTCTTTTCTCAAAGGTACAACCTCCAGACATCGAAAGACGATGAATGGGAGCAGACATCACAACTAGACGCCAACGGACGACCAGGAAAAACTCGACGTTTACCGAAACCAACGGAGAGGTAACCAGACATCAACGGATGAATGGGAAGACTCGACCAGACGTCAACGGACGAACGGGAGAAGCTCGACGTTTATCGACACCAACGGAGAAGGAGAAGCTCGACGTTTATCGCCACCAACGGAGAAGGAGAAGCTCGACCAGACGTCAACGGACGAAAGGGAGAAAGAAATACATCTAGATGTCAACGGACAACTAGGAAAACTCGACGTTTACCAAAACCAACGGAGAGGTAACTCTACTGGGGACGACCAGGAAAAACTTAATGTTTATCGAAACCAACGGAGAGGTATCCAGACATCAACGGATGAATGGGAAGACTCGACCAGACGTCAACGGACGAACGGGAGAAGCTCGACGTTTATCGACACCAACGGAGAAGGAGAAGCTCGACGTTTATCGACACCAACGGAGAAGGAGAAGCTCGACCAGACGTCAACGGACGAAAGGGAGAAAGAAATACATCTAGATTTCAACAGACAACTAGGAAAAACTCGACGTTTATCGAAACCAACGGAGAGGTAACAGACATCAACGGATGACTGGAAAGACTCGACCAGACGTCAACGGACGAATGGGAGAAGCTCGATGTTTATCGACACCAACGGAGAAAGGTGACCAGACAAGACGTTTACCGACGACTCTACTGGGGATCGACCAGACATTAATGAATGACTGGGGAATAAGATATACAATCAGACGCCAATGGACGCATGAGAAAAACTCAACGTTTATCGAAACCAACGGAGAGGTAACTCTGAGGGGAAGGGTACAACTATACGTCGACGGACGAA
The DNA here is from genome assembly GCF_024323335.1 of Lathyrus oleraceus. Lineage (NCBI taxonomy): Eukaryota > Viridiplantae > Streptophyta > Magnoliopsida > Fabales > Fabaceae > Lathyrus > Lathyrus oleraceus. Next base: position 412,897,327 of record NC_066582.1, on the reverse strand, counting down.
TAGGAAAAACTCGACGTTTATCGACACCAACGGAGAGGAGCACTCTTCTGGGGAGAGAAATATAACTCAACCAAACGTCAACGGACGCATAGGAAAAACTCAACGTTTATTGACACCAACGAAGAGGTAACTCTATGGGGAAAGTGAACACAACCAATCGTCAACGGACAATTGGGAAAAACTCATCGTTTATCGAGACCAACGGAGAGGTAACCCTGTGGGGGTCAACAGCCATTAACAAATGATCTGTGGGGAACAAGCAACTAGACGTCAACGAACGTATAAGAAAAACTCGACGTTTATCGACACCAACGGAGAGGTGACTCTTATTGGGGATAATTCGACTAGACGTCCACGGACAAATAGAAAAAACTCATCGTTTATCGAAACCAACGGAGAGGTGACCTCTGGGGAGGGTTAAGAGTATTACGAACATCGAAAGATGATGTTTACCGACATCAAAAGAAGACCAGACATTAATGAATGACTGGGGTAGGACTCGATGTTTACCGACACCGAAAGATGGTGTTTACTGACACCAAAGAAAAACGACCAGACATTAACGAATGACTGGGATGGACTCGATGTTTACCGACATCGAAAGATGGTGTTTACCGACACCAAAGAAATAACACACGCGGGTACTGACATGACACTGACCGTTATCACAAGATGACATCTACATATGTCAAGGCGAGGCTAAATACTTGCTGGGATCTCACTGGGGAGAAACGGACTTTCCTTCACACACGGGTGAGGAAATAAACCTCTCTGGGGGGACCTCAATCCTGTATACTGTCAGGAGCAACTATAGCAAACGTGCCGTACAGATGTTGAACAATATTCCGCCTCTGCCGGGGATATGGTATGATTGGGTTAACACATGAATGCATATGTTTGACTTTTTCTATGGCGTAATGCCCCATATTGAATGGAAATGCTACGCATTTTTAAGGATGCAATGATTACTATATGCCAAATGCAAAATGATGAACTCCGCTGGGGAGCCAAAAGATCAGATACTCCAACTCTACGGGGAGACTCTGCTTGAGGAATACTCTGCGGGGAGAGCACCGACTTCTCACTCGTGCTGGAGAAAGTACTATTGCTGGGGAAAGGATAGACTCCGCTGGGGACATCCTTCATAGGACCCAATCCACTCAGGGACTCCTCTTGGGGAAACAATCAACACAACTCGCTGGGGAGAATTGCCAACAAGCAGGAAACTCTGCTTTGGGAAATAAATGTTACTCCGCTGGGGAATAAACAAGGCGACTGCGCTGAGGAACCACCAATACAACTCCACTGGGGGAAAAATAAGGCGACTTCACTGGGGACGACCCAACCAATCCACAAGTAGGGTAAACTCTTCTGGAGATAATCTTCACCGCCCCGGATCCACTTGGGGAACTTGCTGGGGAAAACCATCAACACAAACCTCTGTTCGGGAGATCTGCTAGGGAAAGCAACTATGTTGGGGATAACACACCATTCTGCTGAGGAAGAGCAACAACTCTGGTGGGGAAAGTAATATACCAGACTACGCTGGAGAAAGACATCCACAACCCTGCTAAGGTAAGCGCTCACGACCACGCTGGGGATAACAGTACTTCAAACCTGACTGCTGGGGAATAATACCATTCCAACGACACCTCCGCTGGAGATACAACATCCTTCCAACTCAGTGGGGATCTCAACTGGGGAAATATTCACTAGGGAATAAACACACTTCCAGGTCTGCTGAGCATAGGCAATTCTTAGATCTGCTAGGGATAGAAGGCACTATCCAAAGGCGTCTTTGCAGGGGAGACTAGCTCTGAAAGCTTCCACACTTGCTCAGGAAACATCTGCTGGGAATTGTCCTCACAGATGACAACCTGCAAAACAGCATCACAAAATGCCCCAGGGGATACATGGACAAGATACGCTCAAGTGTCCTCAACATTCAAAATGATTTTCAAATGTTTTATCTTTCTGCAAGTTATTGTTCAGCCTTCATGTTTTTATATGCAATGTTTATCAAAAATTCGGACGTTTTTGCAAACAAAACAGTAAAATAAAAACAAAAGAGCTATTTATCTGAATAACGACTTTTATTGATTGAAAATGTGCCTGAAAAGGCGAATACATCGGGAAGCAATTCCTAGAAAGAGGTAATTGCGCACAAAAGGAAAAATCTATCCTAATGGCAATGTGAACATGGCATCTACTATTTCCGAATTCTGTTATAACTCACAGATCATCAGTTTTTCTCCCAACTTCCTTGCTTTCTGAGAAGAATGACTGGACCGATCACATCTTTCGAGATGGCAGACGACGAAGCGCGATGAAGTACAGATAACTCAGACTGTAGTCTTCGCTTTAATCCCTCTTTTGCCTGGATCGCCCTTTCGGGTTTTCAATCCACCGCGATACCCATTTTTGCCTACGCCGCCCTTGCGGGTTTTCGACTTACCGGGTGTACAAATTCTTTTTCATTTTTTATCCCTAATTTTTGCCCGAACCTTTTCTTTCTGTTTTTTGGTTCGCCGGGATGCCCTTTTTTGCCTGGACTCTTTTGTTCTTTTTGTCCAGCGGGTCAATTTATGCGAAGTATTTTTTGACTACATCTGAGTTAACAGGGGACGGAAAATCTTCACCATCCATAGTTGTAAGCATCAAGGCTCCACCGGAGAAAACCTTCTTCACAACATATGGACCTTCGTAATTAGAAGTCCACTTGCCCCTGTTATATGTACCGGGAGGAAGGATCCCCTTGTTCGAATCCACTCGGCTTCGTCCAGCTTGACATCTAACAAAACCCTCAGAGAAGGGATCTCCACTTCAACTGGTAGGATTGCTTCCATACCATACACAAGGGAGTACGGGGTTGCCCCGGTCGATGTACGTACTGAGGTACGGTACCCATGTAAAGCGAAAAGCAGCATCTCATGCCAATCCTTGTACGTCACGACCATCTTCTGCACAATCTTCTTGATATTCTTGTTTGCCGCCTCTACAACGCCATTCATCTTCGGTCTGTAGGGAGAAGAATTGTGATGTTCAATCTTGAAATCTTTACACAGCTCTCTCATCATCTTGTTATTGAGATTCGAACCATTGTCAGTAATGATTCTCTCAGGAACTCCATAACGACAGATGATTTCCTTCTTAATGAACCGGGCAACCACTTGCTTGGTAACGTTAGCGTAGGAAGCTGCTTCCACCCACTTGGTGAAGTAGTCAATCGCAACCAGTATGAAGCGATGTCCATTCAAAGCAGTAGGCTCAATCTTCCCAATCATATCAATGCCCCACATGGCGAACAGCCAAGGTGAATTCATGACATTCAGAGGGCTTGGCGGTACATGCACCTTATCAGCATAAATTTGACACTTATGGCATTTCCGAGCGTACTTGAAACAATCGGATTCCATAGTCATCCAGTAATAACCGGCTCTCAATAATTTCTTCGACATTGCATGACCACCAGCATGGGTACCAAACGAACCCTCATGCACTTCCTGCATCAACATGTCTGCTTCGTGTCTATCCACGCATCTGAGCAAGACCATGTCAAAATTCCTCTTATACAGCACATCATCCTGATTCAAATAAAAGCTTCCAGCTAGCCTTCTTAGGGTTTTCTTGTCATTCTTTGACGCACCTTCCGGATATTCCTGGCTCTTGAGGAAGTTCTTGATATCATAGTACCACGGCTTCTCATCAACAACAGACTCGGCTGCAAACACATACGCAGGCCTCTCGAGTCGATTCACCGCAACATGTGGCACATGATTCCACCAATGAACCTTGATCATAGAAGACAAAGTAGCCAAGGCATCATCCATCTGATTCTCATCCCGGGGGACATGATACAACTTCACCTTCTTGAAGAACGTCAGTATTCTTCTGGTGTAATCTCTATACGGAATCAAATGCGGCTGGTTCGTATTCCAATCTCCATTGACCTGATTGATCACTAGAGCGGAATCTCCATAAATGTCAAGAGTCTTGATCCTCAAATCAATGGCTTCTTCTATCCCCATGATACAAGCCTCATACTCAACTTCATTGTTGGTGACGTCGAAAGTCAATCTGGTAGAGAAAGGTATATGAGCACCTTTAGGATTGATCAGCACCGCACCAACACCGTTACCGTTCACACTCACAGCCCCATCAAACATCAATGTCCACTTGTCATCAGGATCCGGTCCTTCCTCGACGAGAGGCTCTTCACAATCCTTCATTTTAAGATACATGATGCCTTCATCAGGGAATTCAAACATCATAGGCTGATAATCCTCAATCGGTTGCTCGGCGAGATAGTCTGACAAAATGCTACCTTTGATAGCCTTCTGTGACGTGTACTGAATATCATACTCTGTTAAAATCATCTGCCAATGGGCAACACGTCCAGTGAGAGCCGGCTTCTCAAAGATGTATTTCACTGGATCCATCTTAGAAATCAATAAGGTAGTATGGTTCAACATATACTGCCTCAGTCGGCGAGCAGCCCAAGCCAAAGCACAGCAAGTTTTCTCAAGCTGTGAATATTTGATTTCACAGTCGGTAAACTTTTTGCTAAGGTAGTATATGGCATGCTCTTTTCGACCAGACTCGTCATGCTGTCCCAATACACACCCCATCGAGTTCTCGGTCACTGACAGGTACATTATCAATGGTCTCCCTGGAACTGGAGGTATCAGAATTGGAGGTTTCTGTAAATACTCTTTTATCTTGTCAAAAGCTTTCTGACAGTCATCGTTCCACCTGATTGCTTGATTCTTTCTCAGCAATTTGAATATCGGTTCACACGTGGCAGTTAGGTGAGATACAAACCTTGCAATGTAGTTCAATCTCCCTAAAAACCCACGAACCTGCTTCTCTGTTTTCGGTTCAGGCATTTCTTGAATAGCTTTGACTTTTGCTGGATCAACCTCAATCCCTTTCTCGCTGACAATGAAGCCCAACAGCTTCCCAGATCTCACGTCAAACGTACACTTGTTTGGATTCAGCCTCAGTTTGAATTTTCTCAATCTGTCAAACAACTTCTGCAAATTGACCAGGTGCTCCTCTTCTGTCTACGACTTCGCAATCATATCATCCACGTACACTTCAATCTCTTTGTGCATCATGTCATGAAAGAGAGTCGTCATAGCCCTCTGATAGGTAGCACCGGCATTCTTCATCCCAAATGGCATCACCTTATAGCAGAACGTGCCCCAAGGTGTAATGAATGTCGTCTTTTCCATGTCCTCTGGCGCCATCTTAATCTGATTATACCCAGAGAAACCATCCATGAAAGAGAATACCGAGGATTGAGCCGTATTATCCACCAATACATCAATGTGAGGTAATGGGAAATCATCTTTCGGACTTGCTCTATTCAGATCCCGGTAATCGACACACATTCTGACTTTGCCATCCTTCTTCGGCACGGGATCGATGTTGGCCACCCACGGGGGATAAGTCGTTACCGACAAGAAACCAGCATCGAACTGCTTCTGAACCTCTTCCTTGATTTTCACTGCCATATCAGGACTAGTTCTGCGAAGCTTCTGCTTGACCGAAGGACAATCTTCTCTGAGAGGTAGTCTATGCACCACAATATCAGTATCCAACCCAGATATATCTTGATAAGACCAGGCGAATATCTCCACATACTCTCTCAGCATCTCAATCAACCTGCTCTTGATCTCTATCTTCAAAGCAGCCCCAATTTTAATATCTCTTTTGGCGTCCTCAGTACCAAGATTCACAATCTCCAACTCCTCCTGATGAGGTTGGATGACCCTTTCCTCTTGCTTCAACAATCTAACCAATTCTTTAGGGAGTTCACAGTCTTCCTCACTCTCCTCTTCAGCTTGGTAGATGGGTTTGTCGAAATCATACTGAGCCATAACAGAACTGTTCATAATGGATGCCATAAGATCACTTCTGCATGTTTAATGCTTTGTTTTAGAAAAAAGAGTTCAATAAAGTCACAAAAACAAAAACATTGCAATTTTTATTTTTTTTGAAAAATGAAAACAAAAATAGAAAGACAGGGATCACAAAATTGTTTGCAAAACGTCCTTTATTAATGATAATCATTGAAAAAAACATGATGTGGCCCTACAATGAACCACTACGTCTTGGGCATAACGTAGGGCTTTGTGCAGAATGAAAAAACAAAGGAAAATTACTCTGTTTGAAGAGTAACTTGGACCACATCTTCTACTGTCCAATTGTTGATCACTTCCCCTGGTGCACACGGGCGAACCCAGTTGTCGAGATCATAATCACTGTCACCATCTTCACTACTGGCCGCAAAGACGTCACAGTGATTCATCAGCCCAGCGCTGGTAAAGGTACTCGGACCTGCTTGGACACCCTGCTCCGCTTGCAAAGGTTGATAGCCAATACCGAACTTGTCCTCTTTGACCGGAAAATCCACCATCTTGCCCTAGCCTTCAGCTTTACCGGAGTCAACAACCTCCTTGGCCTGCTTGTACGAAGCAATCGAAGCACCTGGCTTTCTCTGATCAGTAAACGCCACCCTCTCGAGAGCAACAGCCTCGAATGCCTGGCATAAGGTTTCGTGGATCTCGCCATCCACCTCTACATATTTGAAAGAGGATAGATGACTCACCAAGATATCTTCTTCGCCGCACACGGTCACAATCTGACCGTTCCAGACATACTTGAGCTTCTGGTGAAGAGTTGACGAAACTGCCCCTGCTACATGAATCCACGGACGCCCCAACAAACAACTGTACGCGGGCTGAATGTCCATAACATAGAAGATGATGTCAAAAACCTCCGGACCTATCTTCACCGGCAAGGTAACTTCACCAAACACAGAACGTTTGGATCCGTCGAATGCACGAACTATCAGGTCACTCGGAGTAAGCACAACCTCTTCAACAGATATCTTCTTCAGAATTTTCTTAGGCAGCACATTCAGCGACGAGCCGGTGTCTACCAACACGTGAGATAAAACAGCACCCTTGCACTCCATAGTGATATGCAAGGCTTTGTTATGATTACGTCCCTCAGGCGTCAAGTCTAGGTCAGTGAACCCTAAATCATGCCTGGTGCTCACGTTGGCAATCACACCCTCCAGTTGGTTGACAGAAATCTCTTGAGGTACATACGCCATATTCAGCATCTTCAATAAGGCGTTACGATGTGCCTCAGAGCACAGCAGCAAAGAGAGTATTGAAATTTTGGACGGAGTCTGATTAAGCTGATCTACAATCTTGTAGTCACTTTTCTTAATGATTTTCATGAACTCCTCCACATCCTTCTCAAATGAACCCTCAGGCACCTCCTTCTGAGCAGGTTCTTCGTCAACGACAGCCTGTTTGCCTTTAGCCTTGGCAAGAGCCTCGGCATTGTTGCCTCTTAAAGGTTGTGGAGCAAACAGACGTCCACTGCGAGTAAAACCTCCTGGTCCCCCGACATTGTCCACAACTGGACTTGCACTCACCACAGGAGCTCTACTGGGTATACTGATAGTCACTGGAGACTGATTTGCTGGTCTAATCTGATTCTCAGCCCTTCTGTTACTGCGGTAGGCGTTGTCATATCTCCACGGCACAGCCCGAGTATCAACAGCCCTTCTGACTGGCGCAACAATGGTAGTTGGATTGCTGGCAGTTACAGGTGCAGAGATGGTAACAGGAGTACCACTAGTTGCAGGCGCACTAACCCTCTGACCACGTCCTTCAGACGGTTTGAAAAAGATAGTAACAGTTGACACTGAACCACGATCCTTTACAGCCCGACTGAATTGCAGACAGCCCTCATCCATCAAACCCTGGATACCGGCCCTTAATCGATCACAACCGTTCTCAGACTCATCGCAACCAATACAGCCCTCATCACAGCCCGGGTAGACACCCCCACTCAGCAAACGGCCCTTGACAACTGACAAGGAAGTCTGAACATCATTAACACTGACCAACAGATCCTCGGCTTCTTCCCCTTCAATGTTATTCACTCGGTGAGCACCATGCGGCGGCATTGGGTTGTTTACAACATTCGGTACAGGAGCAAAATTGATAGTTTTGGCATCAATCAGGTCCTGGACTTTATGATGAAAAGCCCTGCAGTTCTCTATATGGTGTCCCGGCGCACCAGAGTGAAAGTCACAATGCACGTTGGCATCATACCCAGGTGGTATTTTTGTCAACGGCGCCATGGTCCTCAATTCAACAAACCCTAGTCTGAGCAACTCAGGTAGCAACTCAACATAGGTCATCGGCAGTGGGTCGAAACGTCTATCAGGCATCCTCTTCCTCGGCTGATACGGCCGTTGCTGTTGTTGTTGTTGTTGCGGCATCTGTTGTTGAACCCTCTATTGTTGCGGAGGTTGACGTTGTTGAGGTGCAGGAATTGTTACTGCAGCAACCTGACGGTACTGATTTCTGTTCTGATTTCTGCGGTGTTGAACAACATTAGTTTCACCCTCTCTTCGGCGAGGTGCCCCAGCAAACGGCTTCTTGGAAGACGAGGAACCAGCATCTTGAATCTTACCAGCCTTGATCAAGCTCTCTGTCCTCTCCCCACAGATAACCACATCCGAAAAACTACCGAATGGGCAGCTTCCCATCCGGTCCATAAAAACACCTTGAAGTGTACCAATAAACATATTCGTTAACTCCCTCGCCAGCATAGGGGGTTGTACTCTTGCAGCCAGTTCACGCCACCTCTGGGCGTACTCCTTGAAGCTTTCTCCCGATTTTTGACATAGACTCTACAGCTGAGTCCGGCTCGACGCCATGTCCATATTGTGCTTGTACTGCCTCAAGAAGGCTTCACCCAGATCCCTCCAACAGCGGATAGAATCTCTCTTCAACTCCATGTACCAATCCAAGGAAGCCCCAGATAAGCTATCTTGGAAAAAATACATCCACATCTTTTCATCATCGGTGTAAGCAGAGATTTTCCGATAATAAGCCTGCACGTGGGTGCGAGGGCAGGAAGTACCATTATACTTGTCGAAAGAGGGTGCCTTGAATTTATATGGGATCCTCAAACCTTCCACTAGACCCATATTTGTAACGTCAAAACCCAGACAATTCTGAAATTCCATGGCTCTTATCTTCTCAGCAAGGGCGTCCACCTTTCGATCCCTATCCTCAACTCTTCCAGCCACTTCATCATCTTCACTCAGTAGTGTGAACATGTCCTCTTGTCTATCAACAATCGGAGCAGGATGACGAACTGGAGCTCGGGTAGCTCTGGCAATGGCAGTCTCTGCAGCAAGAGGCTGTCCGTTGATTCTAATCCCCCTTAACTCATCGCCCATAGTATAGTCGTTGGCGGGAGCAGCAGCATTAACATTATCCTGAACAGGCACACCCACCGGCGACGCACGGTTGGACTGCGGAATCACGGTCTCTTGTCTCTGAACCAGGGCTCGAAGTTCCTCTTGACCTTGCGCAACCCCTTGCATCATCGTCATAAACTGGGCCATGTTTGCCCTCATCTCAGCCAACTCCGTCTGAACTTGATCCATACTTCTCTGTTGATTGAGTCTGGTTGAATAACGATGCGGTCTTCGATCAGCTATCCTGCCTGACACAGGAACCAGAGTGAGAAGTCGGGAACGAGAACACCTGTTATGCAAAATAATATGTGTATGATGTGCGTGATGTGTATGCAGGTTAACTTTTTTCATGCATTATTATACATTTTTCTTCTTTTTTTTCGAAAATAAACATGCTATGATGCAAATGATGGAGCCATGACTGGTCAGCTGAGCATCACGTGGCACAGGATCAAAGCTTCGGCCTGAACTCGGAACCACAAATCATCTAAAACCTAAAGTCATCTGAACCCAAGTCAACATCTGAGCAAGTACCCTCAAATTCAGCCCAGGGATCCGAAATAAACGGAACCCTCCGATCAATACCAGGGTCAAACCTCCGGTGTCCAGAAATAACGATCCATAAATCCGACTTAAGATCATCAACACAGCATCACTGGCAGAAACCTGTACTTGCAAGGATCAGACCCTCCCCTCACAGGTGAATTCTAACAAGGTCATCCTAAGGCGGACAATGGTCTCGACAATCGGGCAAAGATACTCAACGGGTTTGCCCTTTCGGGTGTGTCGTTGCAGCTCTCTTAAGATCGTCTAAACCAAAGATCCGGGAAAGAGCGGTTACCGAAGTTAATAGCCCAAAAGAGATAATCCGACCTAAGCGGAATAACTCCACCCGGAAGGACTCTCTCAAATGAACCTCGTCCGGCTGTGGTGACACGTCTCCTCATCATGTCGTACAACATGTGAAGAAACATGAGACCACACTAATCCTAGGTGTATACTCAGACCTGGGTATTGGGCCTCACTCAGAACACCCACCCCCAACAGAGGAACAACCTGTACAGGAAGACAACACAATGATAGTATAATGCATGCAAATAGATATGCACATATATACAACATAATAATCATAAATGCAATAAATAGAGCAACACAAGCAACCTAAACCCTATCCTAGAGAGCGCTAGGAGAGACTCGCTCAGGGAAGATGGACCAGCAAGAGGTCAACTTCATTATGTTGATCCCCAGCAGAGTCGCCAGCTGTCGCATTACGCGAAAAACCGGCGGGAAAACAAAACAACAGAGCCGCCACCGTGCGTTATTTATCCCAAAAGAGGGAAAGGAAACGCTCGAAGTAAACCTGGAAAAGACATGGTCTCACGACCAAAGAGAGATGGGATCGGGAGTCGGTTATGCGAAGGGAAGGTATTAGCACCCCTACGCATCCGTCGTACTCGACGGGATCCACGCACAAAAGGAAGGATAAAGGTTGCTAAAACTGCTCACAAACACAAACACACACTGGCTGAAAGAGACACAGGAAAACAAAAGAAACTAACTCGGCTGAATTTTGAAGTGAATGAAAAAAAAAAGAAAAAGCATGTGAACAAGACATATGAACATGGATAGAAAATGAACAAAAAATGCTAAGCCAAATGTGGAAAGGTTCTCGCCAAGGATCGAAGTGTGTATGTATTCAAACTGAGCGCGCTTTATATGAAACACTGCGTTTCATTAAAGCTGACGTGGACCTGGCAAGCGCTCGTGACCAATGAATCAGCCACACAGTATACAAGTGGACCAATACATGGCTAAAAACAATGAAACGCATGCAGGCAAGGCTAAAACAGATCAAACATGATTCTGGAGATGGAACCCTAGGATCTTCATACGTGTTCATCAACATTCATAGGCTCAAGAACATTCATGCACATAAATGGACAAAACCTATACCATTGGACTCCTCTTCTAATGTTCATCACTAATCAACGATCAACTTAACCTAATTTTCACTAACAAGCCTAGATCGAGCAAAAGAAATTTCACATGTCAATGTTAAATTCAACATAACTTTCTTAATTCTTGATGAAAATACACGAGATAAAGCTCAACACACTCAGGAATTCAAGATCTACAACATGCATATCCTAATTTCAACAATTACAAGATTCGAATCCTAACCTTCAAAGAGATGCAGAACTGAAATCAGTGTTTTTAAGCTTGGTAAGGCGCAAACAGAAGTTCCTCAAGGCTTAGGTAGATGAATGGATGAAGGATTGTTGCTCAATTGTCCTTGATGTTGCTCAATTCCTCAACTGCCATGAATGGAAGCTTGCTTCAACAGTTCCACAATATGCACGAAAATGATAGATTCTTGCTTCAATCTTCTTCAGAAATGCTTGGGGATCATAGATTAGTCAAGAACCAAGCAATGCCTTTGAAGAAATTTGCAGAAAAATGAAGAAAAAGTTTGAGAGCAAAGTGAAAAAAAGTTTTAGATCTGAAAATTATGAGTTGCTAATCTCATTTCTGTTATGCTTAGGCTATATATATGTTGCACTAATCAAGCTCTTAATCTCACTTAGCCAAAATGCAAGTGTATTAGTGGAAATGCAAGTGTAAGTGCAAATTGGAAACTCACCCTCATGTGCATGAATCCAATGGAACAGTGCACGATTTTTGAGCCAAATCCACTTCAAATGTTGTTAGGAGGCAAATGCAAGTGAAAAAATGTAAAGCCAATGCCTATTTTTCAAATTAGATTTTTCCCTCCAAATTGCAAATGAAAAATGCCAAAATTTTGTGATGGAGATGCATGGTTTTTTATGTATGTTTTGGATAGCTCATGTCAAAATAGAAATGTTACAAAAACAAACCAACTCATTTGGCCCTTTGGTGTGAAAGTTATGCACTTGTGAAGTTCAAAATCCATTGACAATGAATGATCCATAACTTTTCAACCATACATGAGAAATTCATGTTCTTGGACTTTTTGGAAAGATGAGAGCAAGATCTTCAACTTTCATGTTGGACAAAATTTCATTTGAAGCTTGCTTGATGATGTAATCTTGAGGAGAAGACCTTTCCATTTTTGGCAATTTCAAATTACAGGTCACTTACTATTTTTGGAAACTTTTCATCTGACCTCAAATTCTTCATTGTTGATGTTTGAAATGTCAAATGATACTTGTATGGACATGAATGAGGCCTTTCTAACCATCTCCCACCTTCAAATCCATGATTGCATTGACTGTTGACCTTGGTTGACTTTCTAGGGTTTCAGATGAATTGCATCCTGACTGATGATCTCTGAACATCCAATCTTTGGCCAAACCACTTCAAAATGATCCTTAGGTCACATGAACTCATTGAACCAAACCTTGGGCTTTGCTTCCATAGGAAATGCACTTGCTTGCTTGCACAACTGGATCTCCTGACCAGTCTTGACTGATGACTTGCACTTGGGCAATGGACAATGCAATGCTATGCAGTGGACAATGTAATGCTAATGACCTAAACATGAAAATGTATATACAAAATGGGAGGTGCAAATTTGAGGTGCTACAGCTGCCCCTATTCAATCAACTGGGAACCCGAATGGATGAGAGCAACGACTGTCAGACTTTCAGGGTAAACAGGGATTGAATACCAAGAACCGTAGAAATTTGCACAAGTGCGGGGATCCAACAGTAACTTCAACTGGGATCTGATGTTTATTACTGGGGATTTTTGATTCTTTTCTCAAAGGTACAACCTCCAGACATCGAAAGACGATGAATGGGAGCAGACATCACAACTAGACGCCAACGGACGACCAGGAAAAACTCGACGTTTACCGAAACCAACGGAGAGGTAACCAGACATCAACGGATGAATGGGAAGACTCGACCAGACGTCAACGGACGAACGGGAGAAGCTCATCGTTTATCGACACCAACGGAGAAGGAGAAGCTCGACGTTTATCGCCACCAACGGAGAAGGAGAAGCTCGACCAGACGTCAACGGACGAAAGGGAGAAAGAAATACATCTAGATGTCAATGGACAACCAGGAAAAACTCGACGTTTACCAAAACCAACGGAGAGGTAACTCTACTGGGGACGACCAGGAAAAACTTAACGTTTATCGAAACCAACGGAGAGGTATCCAGACATCAACGGATGAATGGGAAGACTCGACCAGACGTCAACGGACAAACGGGAGAAGCTCGACGTTTATCGACACCAATGGAGAAGGAGAAGCTCAACGTTTATCGACACCAACGGAGAAGGAGAAGCTCGACCAGACGTCAACGGACGAAAGGGAGAAAGAAATACATCTAGATGTCAACGGACAACTAGGAAAAACTCGACGTTTATCGAAACCAACGGAGAGGTAACAGACATCAACGGATGACTGGAAAGACTCGACCAGACGTCAACGGACGAATGGGAGAAGCTCGACGTTTATCGACACCAACGGAGAAAGGTGACCAGACAGGACGTTTACCGACGACTCTACTGGGGATCGACCAGACATTAATGAATGACTGGGGAATAAGATATACAATCAGACGCCAACGGACGCCTGAGAAAAACTCAACGTTTATCGAAACCAACGGAGAGGTAACTCTGAGGGGAAGGGTACAACTATACGTCGACGGACGAATAGAAAAAACTCGACGTTTATCGACACCAACGGAGAGGAGCACTCTTCTGGGGAGAGAAATATAACTCAACCAAACGTCAACGGACGCATAGGAAAAACTCAACGTTTATCGACACCAACGAAGAGGTAACTCTATGGGGAAAGTGAACACAACCAATCGTCAACGGACAATTGGGAAAAACTCATCGTTTATCGAGACCAACGGAGAGGTAACCCTGTGGGGGTCAACAGCCATTAACAAATGATCTGTGGGGAACAAGCAACTAGACGTCAACGAACGTATAAGAAAAACTCGACGTTTATCGACACCAACGGAGAGGTGACTCTTATTGGGGATAATTCGACTAGACGTCCACGGACGAATAGAAAAAACTCATCGTTTATCGAAACCAACGGAGAGGTGACCTCTGGGGAGGGTTAAGAGTATTACGAACATCGAAAGATGATGTTTACCGACATCAAAAGAAGACCAGACATTAATGAATGACTGGGGTAGGACTCGATGTTTACCGACACCGAAAGATGGTGTTTACTGACACCAAAGAAAAACGACCAGACATTAACGAATGACTGGGATGGACTCGATGTTTACCGACACCGAAAGATGGTGTTTACCGACACCAAAGAAATAACACACGCGGGTACTGACATGACACTGACCGTTATCACAAGATGACATCTACATATGTCAAGGCGAGGCTAAATACTTGTTGGGATCTCACTGGGGAGAAACGGAATTTCCTTCACACACGGGTGAGGAAATAAACCTCTCTGGGGGGACCTCAATCCTGTATACTGTCAGGAGCAACTATAGCAAACGTGTCGTACAGATGTTGAACAATATTCCGCCTCTGCCGGGGATATGGTATGATTGGGTTAACACATGAATGCATATGTTTGACTTTTTCTATGGCGTAATGCCCCATATTGAATGGAAATGCTACGCATTTTTAAGGATGCAATGATTACTATATGCCAAATGCAAAATGATGAACTCCGCTGGGGAGCCAAAAGATCAGATACTCCAACTCTGCGGGGAGACTCTGCTTGAGGAATACTCTGCGGGGAGAGCACCGACTTCTCACTCGTGCTGGAGAAAGTACTATTACTGGGGAAAGGATAGACTCCGCTGGGGACATCCTTCATAGGACCCAATCCACTCAGGGACTCCTCTTGGGGAAACAATCAACACAACTCGCTGGGGAGAATTGCCAACAAGCAGGAAACTCTGCTTTGGGAAATAAATGTTACTCCGCTGGGGAATAAACAAGGCGACTGCGCTGAGGAACCATCAATACAACTCCACTGGGGGAAAAATAAGGCGACTTCACTGGGGACGACCCAACCAATCCACAAGTAGGGTAAACTCTTCTGGAGATAATCTTCACCTCCCCGGATCCACTTGGGGAACTTGCTGGGGAAAACCATCAACACAAACCTCTGTTCGGGAGATCTGCTAGGGAAAGCAACTATGTTGGGGATAACACACCATTCTGCTGAGGAAGAGCAACAACTCTGGTGGGGAAAGTAATATACCAGACTACGCTGGAGAAAGACATCCACAACCCTGCTAAGGTAAGCGCTCACGACCACGCTGGGGATAACAGTACTTCAAACCCGACTGCTGGGGAATAATACCATTCCAACGACACCTCCGCTGGAGATACAACATCCTTCCAACTCAGTGGGGATCTCAACTGGGGAAATATTCATTGGGGAATAAACACACTTCCAGGTCTGCTGAGCATAGGCAATTCTTAGATCTGCTGGGGATAGAAGGCACTATCCAAAGGCGTCTCTGCAGGGGAGACTAGCTCTGAAAGCTTCCACACTTGCTCGGGAAACATCTGCTGGGAATTGTCCTCACAGATGACAACCTGCAAAACAGCACCACAAAATGCCCCAGGGGATACATGGACAAGATACGCTCAAGTGTCCTCAACATTCAAAATGATTTTCAAACGTTTTATCTTTCTGCAAGTTATTGTTCAGCCTTCATGTTTTTATATGCAATGTTTATCAAAAATTCGGACGTTTTTGCAAACAAAACAGTAAAATAAAAACAAAAGAGCTATTTATCTGAATAACGACTTTTATTGATTGAAAATGTGTCTGAAAAGGTGAATACATCGGGAAGCAATTCCTAGAAAGAGGTAATTGCGCACAAAAGGAAAAATCTATCCTAATGGCAATGTGAACATGGCATCCACTATTTCCGAATTCTGTTATAACTCACAGATCATCAGTTTTTCTCCCAACTTCCTTGCTTTCTGAGAAGAATGACTGGACCGATCACATCTTTCGAGATGGCAGACGACGAAGCGCGATGAAGTACAGATAACTCAGACTGTAGTCTTCGCTTTAATCCCTCTTTTGCCTGGATCGCCCTTTCGGGTTTTCAATCCACCGGGATACCCATTTTTGCCTACGCCGCCCTTGCGGGTTTTCGACTTACCGGGTGTACAAATTCTTTTTCATTTTTTATCCCTAATTTTTGCCCGAACCTTTTCTTTCTGTTTTTTGGTTCGCCAGGATGCCCTTTTTTGCCTGGACTCTTTTGTTCTTTTTGTCCAGCGGGTCAATTTATGCGAAGTATTTTTTGACTACATCTGAGTTAACAGGGGACGGAAAATCTTCACCATCCATAGTTGTAAGCATCAAGGCTCCACCAGAGAAAACCTTCTTCACAACATATGGACCTTCGTAATTAGGAGTCCACTTGCCCCTGTTATATGTACCGGGAGGAAGGATCCCCTTGTTCGAATCCACTCGGCTTCGTCCAACTTGACATCTAACAAAACCCTCAGAGAAGGGATCTCCACTTCAACTGGTAGGACTGCTTCCATACCATACACAAGGGAGTACGGGGTTGCCCCGGTCGATGTACGTACTGAGGTACGGTACCCATGTAAAGCGAAAAGCAGTATCTCATGCCAATCCTTGTACGTCACGACCATCTTCTGCACAATCTTCTTGATATTCTTGTTTGCCGCCTCTACAACGCCATTCATCTTCGGTCTGTATGGAGAAGAATTGTGATGTTCAATCTTGAAATCTTTACACAACTCTCTCATCATCTTGTTATTGAGATTCGAACCATTGTCAGTAATGATTCTCTCGGGAACTCCATAACGACAGATGATTTACTTCTTAATGAACTGGGCAACCACTTGCTTGGTAACGTTAGCGTAGGAAGCTGCTTCCACCCACTTGGTGAAGTAGTCAATCGCAACCAGTATGAAGCGATGTCCATTCAAAGCAGTAGGCTCAATCTTCCCAATCATATCAATGCCCCACATGGCGAACAGCCAAGGTGAATTCATGACATTCAGAGGGCTTGGCGGTACATGCACCTTATCAGCATAAATTTGACACTTATGGCATTTCCGAGCGTACTTGAAACAATCGGATTCCATAGTCATCCAGTAATAACCGGCTCTCAATAATTTCTTCGACATTGCATGACCACCAGCATGGGTACCAAACGAACCCTCATGCACTTCCTGCATCAACATGTCTGCTTCGTGTCTATCCACGCATCTGAGCAAGACCATGTCAAAATTCCTCTTATACAGCACATCATCCTGATTCAAATAAAAGCTTCCAGCTAGCCTTCTTAGGGTTTTCTTGTCATTCTTTGACGCACCTTCCGGATATTCCTGGCTCTTGAGGAAGTTCTTGATATCATAGTACCACGGCTTCTCATCAACAACAGACTCGGCTGCAAACACATACGCAGGCCTCTCGAGTCGATTCACCGCAACATGTGGCACATGATTCCACCAATGAACCTTGATCATAGAAGACAAAGTAGCCAAGGCATCAGCCATCTGATTCTCATCCCGGGGGACATGATACAACTTCACCTTCTTGAAGAACGTCAGTATTCTTCTGGTGTAATCTCTATACGGAATCAAATGCGGCTGGTTCGTATTCCAATCTCCATTGACCTGATTGATCACTAGAGCGGAATCTCCATAAATGTCAAGAGTCTTGATCCTCAAATCAATGGCTTCTTCTATCCCCATGATACAAGCCTCATACTCAACTTCATTGTTGGTGACGTCGAAAGTCAATCTGGTAGAGAAAGGTATATAAGCACCTTTAGGATTGATCAGCACCGCACCAACACCGTTACCGTTCACATTCACAGCCCCATCAAACATCAATGTCCACTTGTCATCAGGATCCGGTCCTTCCTCGACGAGAGGCTCTTCACAATCCTTCATTTTAAGATACATGATGCCTTCATCAGGGAATTCAAACATCATAGGCTGATAATCCTCAATCGGTTGCTCGGCGAGATAGTCTGACAAAATGCTACCTTTGATAGCCTTCTGTGACGTGTACTGAATATCATACTCTGTTAAAATCATCTGCCAATGGGCAACACGTCCAGTGAGAGCCGGCTTCTCAAAGATGTATTTCACTGGATCCATCTTAGAAATCAATAAGGTAGTATGGTTCAACATATACTGCCTCAGTCGGCGAGCAGCCCAAGCCAAAGCACAGCAAGTTTTCTCAAGCTGTGAATATTTGATTTCACAGTCGGTAAACTTTTTGCTAAGGTAGTATATGGCATGCTCTTTTCGACCAGACTCGTCATGCTGTCCCAATACACACCCCATCGAGTTCTCGGTCACTGACAGGTACATTATCAATGGTCTCCCTAGAACTGGAGGTATCAGGATTGGAGGTTTCTGTAAATACTCTTTTATCTTGTCAAAAGCTTTCTGACAGTCATCATTCCACCTGATTGCTTGATTCTTTCTCAGCAATTTGAATATCGGTTCACACGTGGCAGTTAGGTGAGATACAAACCTTGCAATGTAGTTCAATCTCCCTAAAAACCCACGAACCTGCTTCTCTGTTTTCGGTTCAGGCATTTCTTGAATAGCTTTGACTTTTGCTGGATCAACCTCAATCCCTTTCTCGCTGACAATGAAGCCCAACAGCTTCCCAGATCTCACGCCAAACGTACACTTGTTTGGATTCAGCCTCAGTTTGAATTTTCTCAATCTGTCAAACAACTTCTGCAAATTGACCAGGTGCTCCTCTTCTGTCTACGACTTCGCAATCATATCATCCACGTACACTTCAATCTCTTTGTGCATCATGTCATGAAAGAGAGTCGTCATAGCCCTCTGATAGGTAGCACCGGCATTCTTCATCCCAAATGGCATCACCTTATAGCAGAACGTGCCCCAAGGTGTAATGAATGTCGTCTTTTCCATGTCCTCTGGCGCCATCTTAATCTGATTATACCCAGAGAAACCATCCATGAAAGAGAATACCGAGGATTGAGCCGTATTATCCACCAATACATCAATGTGAGGTAATGGGAAATCATCTTTCGGACTTGCTCTATTCAGATCCCGGTAATCGACACACATTCTGAATTTGCCATCCTTCTTCGGCACGGGAACGATGTTGGCCACCCACGAGGGATAAGTCGTTACTGACAAGAAACCAGCATCGAACTGCTTCTGAACCTCTTCCTTGATTTTCACTGCCATATCAGGACTAGTTCTGCGAAGCTTCTGCTTGACTGAAGGACAATCTTCTCTGAGAGGTAGTCTATGCACCACAATATCAGTATCCAACCCAGGCATATCTTGATAAGACCAGGCGAATATCTCCACATACTCTCTCAGCATCTTAATCAACCTGCTCTTGATCTCTGTCTTCAAAGCAGCCCCGATTTTAATATCTCTTCTGGCGTCCTCAGTACCAAGATTCACAATCTCCAACTCCTCCTGATGAGGTTGGATGACCCTTTCCTCTTGCTTCAACAATCTAACCAATTCTCTAGGGAGTTCACAGTCTTCCTCACTCTCCTCTTCAGCTTGGTAGATGGGTTTGTCGAAATCATACTGAGCCATAACAGAACTGTTCATAGTGGATGCCATAAGATCACTTTTGCATGTTTAATGCTTTGTTTTAGAAAAAAGAGTTCAATAAAGTCACAAAAACAAAAACATTGCCATTTTTATTTTTTTTGAAAAATGAAAACAAAAATAGAAAGACAGGGATCACAAAATTGTTTGCAAAACGTCCTTTATTAATGATAATCATTGAAAAAAACATGATGTGGCCCTACAATGAACCACTACGTCTTGGGCAGAACGTAGGGCTTTGTGCAGAATGAAAAAACAAAGGAAAATTACTCTGTTTGAAGAGTAACTTGGACCACATCTTCTGCTGTCCAATTGCTGATCACTTCCCCTGGTGCACACGGGCGAACCCAGTTGTCGAGATCATAATCACTGTCACCATCTTCACTACTGGCCGCAAAGACGTCACCGTGATTCATCAGCCCAGCGCTGGTAAAGGTACTCGGACCTGCTTGGACACCCTGCTCCGCTTGCAAAGGTTGATAGCCAATACCGAACTTGTCCTCTTTGACCGGAAAATCCACCATCTTGCCCCAGCCTTCAACTTTACCGGAGTCAACAACCTCCTTGGCCTGCTTGTACGAAGCAATCGAAGCACCTGGCTTTCTCTGATCAGCAAACGCCACCCTCTCGAGAGCAACAGTCTCGAATGCCTGGTATAAGGTTTCGTGGATCTCGCCATCCACCTCTACATATTTGAAAGAGGATAGATGACTCACCAAGATATCTTCTTCGCCGCACACGGTCACAATCTGACCGTTCCAGACATACTTGAGCTTCTGGTGAAGAGTTGACGAAATTGCCCCTACTGCATGAATCCACGGATGCCCCAACAAACAACTGTACGCGGGCTGAATGTCCATAACATAGAAGATGATGTCAAAAACCTCCGGACCTATCTTCACCGGCAAGGTAACTTCACCAAACACAGAACGTTTGGATCTGTCGAATGCACGAACTATCAGGTCACTCGGAGTAAGCACAACCCCTTCAACAGATATCTTCTTCAGAATTTGCTTAGGCAACACATTCAGCGACGAGCCGGTGTCTACCAACACGTGAGATAAAACAGCACCCTTGCACTCCATAGTGATATGCAAGGCTTTGTTATGATTACGTCCCTCAGGCGTCAAGTCTAGGTCAGTGAACCCTAAACCATGCCTGGTGCTCACGTTGGCAATCACACCCTCCAGTTGGTTGACAGAAATCTCTTGAGGTACATACGCCATATTCAGCATCTTCAATAAGGCGTTACGATGTGCCTCAGAGCACAGCAGCAAAGAGAGTATTGAAATTTTGGACGGAGTCTGATTAATTTGATCTACAATCTTGTAGTCACTTTTCTTAATGATTTTCATGAACTCCTCCACATCCTTCTCAAATGAACCCTCAGGCACCTCCTTCTGAGCAGGTTCTTCGTCAACGACAGCCTGTTTGCCTTTAGCCTTGGCGAGAGCCTCGGCATTGTTGTCTCTTAAAGGTTGTGGAGCAAACAGACGTCCACTGCGAGTAAAACCTCCTGGTCCCCCGACATTGTCCACAACTGGACTTGCACTCACCACAGGAGCTCTACTGGGTATACTGATAGTCACTGGAGACTGATTTGTTGGTCTAATCTGATTCTCAGCCCTTCTGTTACTACGGTAGGCGTTGTCATATCTCCACGGCACAGCCCGAGTATCAACAGCCCTTCTGACTGGCGCAACAATGGTAGTTGGATTGCTGGCAGTTACAGGTGCAGAGATGGTAACAGGAGTACCACTAGTTGCAGGCGCACTAACCCTCTGACCACGTCCTTCAGACGGTTTGAAAAAGATAGTAACAGTTGACACTGAACCACGATCCTTTACAGCCTGACTGAATTGCAGACATCCCTCATCCATCAAACCCTGGATACCGGCCCTTAATCGATCACAACCGTTCTCAGACTCATCGCAACCAATACAGCCCTCATCACAGCCCGGGTAGACACCCCCACTCAGCAAACGGCCCTTGACAACTGACAAGGAAGTCTGAACATCATTAACACTGACCAACAGATCCTCGACTTCTTCCCCTTCAATGTTATTCACTCGGTGAGCACCATGCGGCGGCATTGGGTTGTTTATAACATTCGGTACAGGAGCAAAATTGATAGTTTTGGCATCAATCAGGTCCTGGACTTTATGATGAAAAGCCCTGCAGTTCTCTATATGGTGTCCCGGCGCACCAGAGTGAAAGTCACAACGCACGTTGGCATCATACCCAGGTGGTATTTTTGTCAACGGCGCCATGGTCCTCAATTCAACAAACCCTAGTCTGAGCAACTCAGGTAGCAACTCAACATAGGTCATCGGCAGTGGGTCGAAACGTCTATCAGGCATCCTCTGCCTCGGCTGATACGACCGTTGTTGTTGTTGTTGTTGTTGCGGCATCTGTTGTTGAACCCTCTATTGTTGCGGAGGTTGACGTTGTTGAGGTGCAGGAATTGTTACTGCAGCAACCTGACGGTACTGATTTCTGTTCTGACTTCTGCGGTGTTGAACAGCATTAGTTTCACCCTCTCTTCGGCGAGGTGCCCCAGCAAACGGCTTCTTGGAAGACGAGGAACCAGCATCTTGAATCTTACCAGCCTTGATCAAGCTCTCTGTCCTCTCCCCACAGATAACCACATCCGAAAAACTACCGAATGGGCAGCTTCCCATCCGGTCCATAAAAACACCTTGAAGTGTACCAATAAACATATCCGTTAACTCCCTCTCCAGCATAGGGGGTTGTACTCTTGCAGCCAGTTCACGCCACCTCTAGGCGTACTCCTTGAAGCTTTCTCCCGATTTTTGACATAGACTCTGCAGCTGAGTCCGGCTCGACGCCATGTCCATATTGTGCTTGTACTGCCTCAAGAAGGCTTCACCCAGATCCCTCCAACAGCGGATAGAATCTCTCTTCAACTCCATGTACCAATCCAAGGAAGCCCCAGATAAGCTATCTTGGAAAAAATACATCCACATCTTTTCATCATCGGTGTAAGCAGAGATTTTCCGATAATAAGCCTGCACGTGGGTGCGAGGGCAGGAAGTACCATTATACTTGTCGAAAGAGGGTGCCTTGAATTTATATGGGATCCTCAAACCTTCCACTAGACCCATATTTGTAACGTCAAAACCCAGGGAATTCTGACATTCCATGGCTCTTATCTTCTCAGCAAGGGCGTCCACCTTTCGATCCCTATCCTCAACTCTTCCAGCCACTTCATCATCTTCACTCAGCAGTGTGAACATGTCCTCTTGTCTATCAACAATCGGAGCAGGATGACGAACTGGAGCTCGGGTAGCTCTGGCAATGGCAGTCTCTGCAGCAAGAGGTTGTCCGTTGATTCTAATCCCCCTTAACTCATCGCCCATAGTATAGTCGTTGGCGGGAGCAGCAGCATTAACATTATCCTGAACAGGCACACCCACCGGCGACGCACGGTTGGACTGCGGAATCACGGTCTCTTGTCTCTGAACCAGGGCTCGAAGTTCCTCTTGACCTTGCGCAACCCCTTGCATCATCGTCATAAACTGGGCCATGTTTGCCCTCATCTCAGCCAACCCCGTCTGAACTTGATCCATACTTCTCTGTTGATTGAGTCTGATTGAATAACGATGCGGTCTTCGATCAGCTATCCTGCCTGACACAGGAACCAGAGTGAGAAGTCGGGAACGAGAACACCTGTTATGCAAAATGATATGTGTATGATGTGCGTGATGTGTATGCAGGTTAACTTTTTTCATGCATTATTATACATTTTTCTTCTTCTTTTTTGAAAATAAACATGCTATGATGCAAATGATGGAGCCATGACTGGTCAGCTGAGCATCACGTGGCACAGGATCAAAGCTTCGGCCTGAACTCGGAACCACAAATCATCTGAAACCCAAAGTCATCTGAACCCAAGTCAACATCTGAGCAAGTACCCTCAAATTCAGCCCAGGGATCCGAAATAAACGGAACCCTCCGATCAATACCAGGGTCAAACCTCCGGCGTCCAGAAATAACGATCCATAAATCCGACTTAAGATCATCAACACAGCATCACTGGCAGAAACCTGTACTTGTAAGGATCAGACCCTCCCCTCACAGGTGAATTTTAACAAGGTCATCCTAAGGCGGACAATGGTCTCGACAATCGGGCAAAGATACTCAACGGGTTTGCCCTTTCGGGTGTGCCGTTGCAGCTCTCTTAAGATCGTCTAAACCAAAGATCCGGGAAAGAGCGGTTACCGAAGTTAATAGCCCAAAAGAGATAATCCGACCTAAGCGGAATAACTCCACCCGGAAGGACTCTCTCAAATGAACCTCGTCCGGCTGTGGTGACACGTCTCCTCATCATGTCGTACAACATGTGAAGAAACATGAGACCACGCTAATCCTAGGTGTATACTCAGGCCTGGGTATTGGGCCTCACTCAGAACACCCACCCCCAACAGAGGAACAACCTGTACAGGAAGACAACACAATGATAGTATGATGCATGCAAATAGATATGCACATATATACAACATAATAATCATAAATGCAATAAATAGAGCAACACAAGCAACCTAAACCCTATCCTAGAGAGCGCTAGGAGAGACTCGCTCAGGGAAGATGGACCAGCAAGAGGTCAACTTCATTATGTTGATCCCCAGCAGAGTCGCCAGTTGTCGCATTACGCGAAAAACCGGCGGGAAAATAAAACAACAGAGCCGCCACCGTGCGTTATTTATCCCAAAAGAGGGAAAGGAAACGCTCGAAGTAAACCTGGAAAAGACATGGTCTCACGACCAAAGAGAGATGGGATCGGGAGTCGGTTATGCGAAGGGAAGGTATTAGCACCCCTACGCATCCGTCGTACTCGACGGGATCCACGCACAAAAGGAAGGATAAAGGTTGCTAAAACTGCTCACAAACACAAACACACACTGGCTGAAAGAGACACAGGAAAACAAAAGAAACTAACTCGGCAGGATATCGCATCCTGGGCCTACGTAGTCTGTCAGGCATAGACATCAGAGTCGACGTAGTTCGGGACTAGGGGAAAACGTGCTCGCTAGGATGTCGCATCCTATGCATACGTATCTTCTCGGACTAAAGAAGAATCAGAGCACTCGTAGCTCGGCTAACGCATGCCAAACAAAACCACACAGGAAATCGACTGCCAATCGCTAGACTTACGTCAAACTCCACACAAACAGGCAAACATGGAAACCGAAAGCCAATCGCTGGACTTACATTAGACTCCGAACCAAACGCACGCACATTGGAAACCAAATGCCAATCGCTGGACTTACATCGGACTCCAAGCACACAACAATAGGATACGGAATGCCAATCGTTGGTCTTACATCTATCTCCTAACACATACAAGACAAAACAAAAAGGGCGCCCGGAGAGATCTGCTCATCTCCTGCCTACGTACCTCATCTGGTATGAGGATCAGGACGACGTAGTTCCCCTACGCAGGGACAAAGGACTAGCCTAACCAGATACAAAGGGAGACACAACTAGGGAGACTATGACTCGAGCCTAGAAGTTATCATGCATATCATCCCTAAGTTAAGGTTGCTATATAACTTGCACAGGGAGCAAGCTATCCTAAACGGCACAAGCAAAGCAATCATACAAAAGCACAAAGCAAGCACACACACTATATACAAACAGAGGGGCTCAAACAAGGCTAGACTTTAGTCAATGGGTCATGTCAACCTCGACAAACAAGCCACTGTAACAGGGTGATGTTAGCTCTTAACCCTAACATTGAGAGTTAGGGTGAAGCAGATGAAATAGGAAGTGAGGGGTGTGCCTCACAACTCTTATCCCTGGCCTGGGAGAGCTTTAGACAGATGAAAGTGTGGGTTCAGAAAGTTGGAACCCTTCTACACTTATGACTGACTCAACATAGATCTTGGGTTAATATCCACAATGCATCAACACCAGTTGTGTGAGCAAAGGGATGACTCAACTGAATAGCAGGAGATGGATTGCACATCTCTTTGTATCTGCCAATTGCCTTATCAAAGGTCTTTTCCTGCTTGGGGACAAAAATAAACAATCACAAGCATTGCCTCTTAAGGAGGACTTCAGACAGGTGTCTGACCAAATAACAGGCCAGGTCTTCCAGACTACATGGAGTTAGTGGAATTATACCTCAATGCTCAAGCTATCAAGCAAAGCAAAAGCAAGTTCACAATGAACTATAGCAACTAAGGTACCTGAAAACAATCCAACTCAGTCAGTACACAACTCAGAAAATCAAACAGACAATCCAAAAGTCAACAGACATAGTATACAAGCAAACAAGCAAGCATCATTGCACAATGCACAAGCTCAACTCAAATGAGCTAAAAGCCACCTACAAAACAAATCAACATTAGTCAAGATAAGCCACATAGTCAACTCAAGCAATGTGCATTAATCTCCTCATAGCCATATGCTTCTTGTCCTGAAAACAAAACTCAACCATAAGCACAAACCACTAGGACAAGGCCTAGGGTCAAAGTGGGAGAAATAATCCAAAACAGAACATGAAAATTGGCATGAATCAAGCTTAATCAATCAGGAACAATATCCAAGTGGTCCCATGTCAATAGCATTAACCAATTTCATTTCACAAAGCAATCATGGCAAGGCATGTAAGTTGAGAGCTCATTGAAGCAAACAGAATGAACCAATCCACATCAACTCAAACATGGTTCAAAAAACCTCAAGAAAAATCATGGCTAAACAGCACACATCACATGATCAGCACACCAAAATTCAAGGCATTTGGACAAGTATAAGCATGGCAAATAAATTCTATAAGGCAAGGCGAGGCAAAATAAGCTCAATGGAGGCACAATTTCATACATCAACTTCACACAAGCATAAAACATAATCCACACATGATAAAAACATCTAATCAAAGCCATAATAATCTTCAAAGTGTCTAGAATCAATGTGCAAAATTTCAAGTTCATAGGATACACAACCAGCATTTCACAAATCTTTTAAATTCATGACTATCAAAAAGTCCACAATTGGTCAACCATAAAGGAAAATCTCAAACAAATCCAAAATGCATCCAAAAATTCCATAAAAATTCATAGGCCATCCTAACATCCAGAAGTAGCATCATGCAAAACATCATATCAATTGGCATTGAATTGGCATGGTAAATAAAATCAATAAGTCAAGCAAGGAAATGTGTGACACATATTGTCACACCTATATTCAACAGATCATATCTCATCAACCAGAAATGGGAAAAATGCAAACTCTATACCAAAAAATCCCTAAAGGTGTCTAGTTTAGGCATGCAAAGTTTCAAGATCATTGGATTAAAATCCATCATTTCACAATCAAAATGGCAAAGGAGGTACAAGATAACACATGTATGAACAATCCCTAAGCAAAATAAAAATCCATGCGTGCACAATTTGTGAAAAAATCATCAAAAAATAGTAGAGATCATGAGGAACATCATGCAAAAAACCTCATCTCATTTGGACAATTATTCACTGACTTATGAATTTTGAAGTGAATGAAAAAAAAATAAAAAGCATGTGAACAAGACATATGAACATGGATAGAAAATGAACAAAAAATGCTAAGCCAAATGTGGAAAGGTTCTCGCCAAGGATCGAAGTGCGTATGTATTCAAACTGAGTGCGCTTTATATGAAACACTGCATTTCATTAAAGCTGACGTGGACCTGGCAAGCGCTCGTGACCAATGAATCAGCCACACAGTATACAAGTGGACCAATACATGGCTAAAAACAATGAAACGCACGCAGGCAAGGCTAAAACAGATCAAACACGATTCTGGAGATGGAACCCTAGGATCTTCATACGTGTTCATCAACATTCATAGGCTCAAGAACATTCATGCACAGAAATGGACAAAACCTATACCATTGGACTCCTCTTCTAATGTTCATCACTAATCAATGATCAATTTAACCTAATTTTCACTAACAAGCCTGGATCGAGCAAAAGAAATTTCACATGTCAATCTTAGATTCAACATAACTTTCTTAATTCTTGATGAAAATACACGAGATAAAGCTCAGCACACTCAGGAATTCAAGATCTACAACATGCATATCCTAATTTCAACAATTACAAGATTCGAATCCTAACCTTCAAAGAGATGCAGAACTGAAATCAGTGTTTTCAAGCTTGGTAAGGCGTAAACAGAAGTTCCTCAAGGCTTAGGTAGATGAATGGATGAAGGATTGTTGCTCAATTCCTCAACTGCCATGAATGGAAGCTTGCTTCAACAGTTCCACAATGTGCACGAAAATGATGGATTCTTGCTTCAATCTTCTTCAAAAATGCTTGGGGATCATAGATTAGTCAAGAACCAAGCAATGCCTTCGAAGAAATTTGTAGAAAAATGAAGAAAAAGTTTGAGAGCAAAGTGAAAAAAAGTTTTAGATCTGAAAATTATGAGTTGTTAATCTCATTTCTGTTATGCTTAGGCTATATATATGTTGCACTAATCAAGCTCTTAATCTCACTTAGCCAAAATGCAAGTGTATTAGTGGAAATGCAAGTGTAAGTGCAAATTGGAAATTCACCCTCATGTGCATGAATCCAATGGAACAGTGCACGGTTTTTGAGCCAAATCCACTTCAAATGTTGTTAGGAGGCAAATGCAAGTGAAAAAATGTAAAGCCAATGCCTATTTTTCAAATTAGATTTTTCCCTCCAAATTGCAAATGAAAAATGCCAAAATTTTGTGATGGAGATGCATGGTTTTTGATGTATGTTTTGGATAGCTCATGTCAAAATAGAAATGTTACAAAAAAAAACCAACTCAGTTGGCCCTTTGGTGTGAAACTTATGCACTTGTGAAGTTCAAAATCCATTGACAATGAATGATCCATAACTTTTCAACCACACATGAGAAATTCATGTTCTTGGACTTTTTGGAAAGGTGAGAGCAAGATCTTCAACTTTCATGTTGGACAAAATTTCATTTGAAGCTTGCTTGATGATGTAATCTTGAGGAGAAGACCTTTCCATTTTTGGCAATTTCAAATTACAGGTCACTTACTATTTTTGGAAACTTTTCATCTGACCTCAAATTCTTCATTGTTGATGTTTGAAATGTCAAATGAGACTTGTATGGACATGAATGAGGCCTTTCTAACCATCTCCCACCTTCAAATCCATGATTGCATTGACTGTTGACCTTGGTTGACTTTCTAGGGTTTCAGATGAATTGCATCTTGACTGATGATCTCTGAACATCCAATCTTTGGCCAAACCACTTCAAAATGATCCTTAGGTCACATGAACTCATTGAACCAACCCTTGGGCTTTGCTTCCATAGGAAATGCACTTGCTTGCTTGCACAACTAGATCTCCTGACCAGTCTTGACTGATGACTTGCACTTGGGCAATGGACAATGCAATGTTATGCAGTGGACAATGTAATGCTAATGACCTAAACATGAAAATGTATATACAAAATGGGAGGTGCAAATTTGAGGTGCTACAGCCGGTAACACCTCATCTTGCAGATTTTTCTCCAGGAGAGTCTCTTTGTTAGACATTCCCCAGTGGAGTTTCCGTTGTGATTTTTCCCTTTTGCTGTATTGGCGTTTTCCCCAATATATGCAGTTTTCCCCGGTAGGGAGATTCTTTGTGAATCTTTTCCCCAGTCCGAGTCCGGATTTTCATCCGAAGTATCCTTCGTGGATAGTTTGAGTCAGCTTGAGTCTTTCCAATGGATGTGTCTTCCTTTGGAATTCTTTTTCCCCAGTTTGAGTCCTTTACTCCCCAGTGAGGTCTCTAATCCAGTCGTGTCCTGTTCACGCTGCGTCAG